>NC_133768.1:984602-1102556 GCF_036562045.2 Rhinolophus sinicus | reverse complement strand
AGAAAGAAATGAAAGAAGACACATATAGATGGAAACACATACCATGTTCATGGATAGGAAGAATTAATATAGTTAAAATGTCCATACTGTCTAAGGCGATATACATGTTCAACGCAATTCCTATCAAACTACCAATGACGTTTTTCACAGAAATAGAACATATAATCTTAAAATTTATATGGGACTATAAAAGACCCCAGATAGCCTCAGCCATCTTGAATGATAAGAACAAAGTGGCAGGTATAACAATACCTGAAATCAAATTATACTACAAGGCTACAGTAATCAAAACAGCATGGTACTGACATAAAAACAGACACATAGATCAATGGAACAAACCAAAGAGTTCAGAAATAAATCCATGCCTATATGACCATTTAATCTACGACAATGGAAGCAAGAATTTGTGGTGGGGTAAAGACAGTCTATTCAATAAATGGTGCTGGGAAACCTGGACACATGCAAAAAAATGAAGCTGGACAACCTCCTTACACCATATACAAGAATAAATTCAAAATGGCTTAAAGACTTAAATGTAAGATATGAAAACATAAAATTCCTAGAAGAAAATATAAGAAGAAACTTCACAGACATTACCTGGAATAAGATTTTTACTGATATATACCCTCGCGCAAGGGAAGTAAGAGAAAAAATAAACATGTGGGGTTACATCAAACTAAAAAGTTTTTCACAGCAAAGTAAACCATCAATAAAACAAAAAGGGATCCTTCTGAATGGGAAAAGATATTTGCCAATGATACATCTGATAAGGGGCTAATATCACAAATTTATTAAAGAAAGTCACTCAACTCAACTCCAAAAAAAGAAACAACCAAAATTAACAAATGGGCAGAGGACATGAAGAGACATTTTTCTAAAAAGGATATACAGATGGTTAACAGACATATGAAAAAATGCTCACTCTCACTAACCATCAGAGAAATGCAAATAAAAACCACAAATGAGAGTCCACCTCACCCCAGTCAAAGTGGCTATCATCAATAAATCAACAATAAACAAGTGCTGGCATGGATGTGGAGAAAAGGGGACGCTTGTGCACTGTTGGTTGGATTGCAGATTGGTGAAGCCACTGTGGAAAATAGTATGGCGGTATCTCAAAAATCTGAAAACGGAACTACCTTATGATCCAGCAATTCCACTCCTAGGGATCTATCCGGAGAAATCCAAAACTCCAATTCAAAAAACTTTATGCACTCCTATGTTTATTGCAGCACTATACACAATAGCCAAGACATGGAAACAACTGAAATGCCCATCGGTAGTTCACTGTATTAAGAAACTGTGGTACATTTATACAATGGAGTATTACGCAGCCATAAAGAAGAAAGAAATCTTATCATTTGCAACAACATGGATGGACCTAGAGAACATTATGTTAAGTGAAATAAGTCAGACAGAGAAAGACAAATACCATATGATCTGACTTATATGTGGAATATAAAGAAAAGAATAAGTGAATGAACTAATCAGAAACAGTTTTGGAGACATAGAGGAAAAACTGAGCATTGCTAGATGGGAGGGGGTGGGGATAAGGGGGAAGGTGAGGGGATTAGAAAACAGTCAGTAACCACAAGATGGCCACAGGAAAATTAATTTGGGGAATGTAATCAATATGTTGTAAAGATTTTGCAGGGTATCCAATGGACACTTGTCCCATTTGGGAGACCTCCTCAGGGATGATGTAGATGCCTGATCTCTGCACTGTACACCTGAAGCTAAAACTGAACAATAATGAATACCAACTATAATTTTATATTATATATATGTATGTGTATATATATATATATATATATATATATATATATATATATATATATATATGTGTGTGTGTGTGTGTGTGTATATATATATATATATATGTATGTATATACTTACAAGAAGCAGAGTACAGCATTAGGAATAGAGACAATGGAAATGTAATGGCTCTGTGCAATGTCAGAGGGATAGTGGATGGGGGGAGGGGGTTTACACAGTGTAAGGAATATAAATGATAAACGTCTAAGTATTACTTTGTCTTGTGCACCAGAAACTAATAAAAAAAAATGAAGAAAAAAAAAAACACTTTTAGTTTGACCTAATCCCATATATTTATTTTTTTCTCTTACTTCCCTTGTCTGAGGGGATATATCAGTAAAAATATTACTCCCGGTAATGTGTGTCAAGTTTCTTCCTATATTTTCTTTTAGGAGTTTTATGGTTTCAGATCTAACTTTTAAGTCTTCAATCCATTT
Source organism: Rhinolophus sinicus (assembly GCF_036562045.2). NCBI lineage: Eukaryota > Metazoa > Chordata > Mammalia > Chiroptera > Rhinolophidae > Rhinolophus > Rhinolophus sinicus. The sequence goes on along the minus strand of NC_133768.1, from coordinate 1,100,304 downwards.
TGAATTTATTCTTGTATGTGGTGTAAGGAGGTGGTCCAGCTTCATTTTATTGCATGTGTCTGTGCAGGTTTTCAGCACCATTGATTGAATAGACTGTCTTTACCCCAACGTTAATTCACGTTTCCATTGTCTTAGATTAAATGACCATATAGGCATGGATTTATTTCTAGACTCTCTATTCTGTTCCATCCATCTATGTATCTGCTCTTATGCCAGTACCATGCTGTTTTGATTACTATAGACTTGTAGTATAATTTGATGTCAGTTATCGTGATACCTCCCACTTTGTTTTTATTTCTCAAGATTGCCAAGGCTATCCAGGGTCTTTTATGGTTCCATATAAATTTTAGTATTATATGTTCTATTTCTGTGGAAAATGTCCTTGGTAGTTTGATAGAATTGCATTGAATCTGTATATTACCTTAGGCAGTATAAACATTTTAAAGATATTAATTCTTCCTATGCATGGAATGTGTTTCCAATTATTTGGATCTTCTTTAATTTCTCTCTTCAGTGTCTTATAATTTTCTGAGTACAGATCTTTTACTTCTTTGGTTAAATATATTCCTAGGCATTTTATAGTATTTGAACTGATTGTACATGGGACTGTTTTCTTAATTTCTCCTTCTGATATTTTATTACTGGTATATACAAATACATCTGATTTCTGAATATTAATTTTGTATCTTGCTACATTTCTAAATTCATTTATCAGTTCTAATAGTTTTTTGGTGGAGTCTTTGTGGTTCTCCATATATAATATCATGTCATCTGCATATTATGACAATTTTACTTCCTCCTTACCAATTTGGATGCTTTGTTATTTCTTTATGTTGTCAGATTGCTGTGGCTAGAACTTCCAGATCTATGTTGAATAGAAGGGAGAAAGTAGGCAACCTTGCCTTGTTCCTGATCTTAAGGAGAATGGTTTTAGCTTTTCCCCATTGAGTATGATGTTAGCTGTGGGTTTATCATATATGGCCTTTATTATGCTGACATATGATCCCTCTATTCCCACTTTCTTAAGGGTTTTTATCATAAATGGCTGCTGGCTTTTGTCAAAAGCTTTTTCTGTATCTATTTATATGATCATATGATTTTTAGTTTTCATTTTGTTAATGTGGTGTATGACAGTAATTCATTTGCAGATGTTGAACTAACCTTAAATAGCAGGAATAATCCCACTTGAACATGGTGTATGACCTTTTTAATGTATTGCTGAATTCTGTTTGTTAATATTTTGTTGAGGTTTTTTGCCTCTATGTTCATTAGGGATATTGCTCAGTATTTTCCTTTTTTTGTAATGTCTTTGTCTGATTTGGGGATCAGGCTGATAGTGGCCTTGTAAAAAGTGTTTTGGAGACATGCCTGCTTCTGAGTTTTTTGGAATGTTTTGAGGAGATTAGATGATAATTCTTTTTTCATTATTTTGGAAAATTCTGCTGTAAAGCCATCTGGCCCGGGGCTTATTTTTCTTGGGAGCTTTTGGTTACTGATTCTATTTTCCTGGTAGTGATCATTCTCTTCAGGTTTTCCATTTCTTTTGAGTTAGCTTTGGAAGGTTGTACACTTCTAGAAAATTGTCCATTTCTCCAGATTGTCTAATTTGTTGGCATATGGTTGTTCATACTAATTATTTAAGGTTTCTTTTGTATTTCTATGGTGTCTGTTGTCACTTCTCCTCTTTCATTGTTGATTTTATTAATTTGACTCCTCTTTTTTTTGATGAGTCTGGGTAAAAGTTTGTCGATTTTGTTTATCTTCTTGAAAAAGCAGATTTTGGATTCATTGATCTTTTGTTGTTGTTTTTTCGGTCTCTATTTCATTTATTTCCACTCTTATCTTTATTCTTTCTTGTACTTCCTTTGGGCTTATTTTGCTGTTTTATTTCCAGATCCCTTAAATGTAAGAAAAACATGTTGAGTAGTGATTTTTCTTGTTCCTTAGGTAGGCCTCCATTGCTATGAATTTCCCTCTTAAGACTCCTTTTGCTGCATCACATAGATTTTCGGTCACTGTGTGTTTATTTTCGTTTGTCTCGACATATATTTTAATTACTTTTGGCTTGTCAGAAGTTGGGATTGACTCCTAGTCTAACTAGTTGTGAGAATTGTCTATGCCCATAGTGGATGAGCTACTGTGTGAGGGTTGACTGCTCAGTGTGGCTTGGCTCCTAGTAGCTCCTGTGCTTGTAGAGAATTCCTTCTGTCACTTGTAGGTCAAACCAGGTAATACTCTGGTTTGGTCTAGAGTTGGCCTCTGGGTGTATTGAAGCTTGTGCTCTCTAGGCTGGGCACTTGTGTAAAAACAACCAATGTAAAACAACCAATACACTCATATGTAAAAACAACCAATAACCCACACTCAACACAGGCAGAAATATAAAAAATACAAAGACTAGAAAAACAAAAACAGAACAACAACATAAAAAGCAACTCCAATCTTGGTTTAAGCCCATCAAACAATCTTCAGGTTGTCCTCTGTGTCTTGTGGAGGCAGAGATGGCCATCTGGTGCCAAGAGTGTCCCTGATGCTGCAGTTCAAGATGAGTGGGTCCGTGGTGTGTGGATGGTAGTTTCTACAAAGTCAGTGGAGTTTCTGCTCTTGCCTGCACATAATGCACTCTGAGAGCAACTCAGCTAACCACTGGGAGGTCGGTTTATTCCCTGTGCGTAGGTCTACTGAGCCTTAGGGCACTTTTTCCATGGGGGGATGGAGGGCAAGAGATTTATGAGCTGCTGAAAGCCCAGAGCTGACTCTGTCACCTGCTGTTGACCTCTGTTTGTGTCTGTAGCCATAATTGTCCTGTGCTGCAGCCAGAAAAGGCAAGGACTAGGAAGGGAGGTGTCTTCTGTCTACCAAGCCAGTAGTGTCACACTCTTCCCAGCCTCTTCCCTAAGTCACAGGTGTAAAGTGGCCTTTTTTAGGTCTTGAGCACTACAGCTGCTCTGTAATCTGATACTACTCTTTAGTTCAGGGACCAGCTTGAGACCCTGGAAGGGTGGGGATAGGATTTCTGTGGGATTGTAACAGGATAGGCTCCGGTATGGAGTTTGCCTTTTGTCTTTTTTGTCTGACCTAAGGCCTAGCTGGAGATTCCAGCTGGGATTATTGCCTCAAAGCTGGATATGCAGCTCCCTTGGCAGGAGAGATCAGCTTTGGGATGCCGAGAAACAGGCCATCTCCTGGTTCTTGTGATCTCTGTTCTGTGTCCAGAGATCCCTGTGCCCGGCAGCTGCAGAGGTGGACTGAGTCTCTGCATCACTCCCTTCCCTTTTCCCCTGCTAACCCGGTTTTCCCACCTTCAAGTAATCCTTGTACGAGTCTCTTCGCTGCTCTATGTAATGAGCAGAAAATCCTTCGATAGGTTATAGATGTACAATTTGGTAAATTCTGGAGAACTCAGGACCGCATTGCTGCTGCCATTCCTATGAAGTCACTATTTGTGCTTTTCAACCTAGTATTGGAAGTCCTGGCCAGAACAATCAGGCAAAGATTGAAAGTAATAAAAGGTCTTTAAATTGGGAAAGAAGATGTTAAACTGTCATTCTTTGCAGAGGATGCTATATATACAGAAAACCCTAAAGTATCCACCAAAAAGTAATTAAAAACAAACAAATCCAGTAAATTTACAGGCTACAAAATCAAGGTACAAAACTCCACTCCATTCCTATATATGAACAATGAAATCTCAGAAAAAGAAATAAATAAAACAAATCCTTTTGCAATTGCAACAAAAAGAATAAAATACCTAGGAATAATATTAACCAAGGATGTGAAAGACTTATGTACTGAAAACTATGAGACATTTATAAAAAAAATAAAAATGAAGACACACAGAAAAATGAAAAGACGTTCCATTTTCATGGATTGGGATTGGAAGAATCAACATAGTCAAAAGAACTACATTACCCAAAGTAATAACATGTTTAATGCAATCCCCATGAAAATCCCAATAGCATTTTTTAAAGAAATAGAAGAAAAAATCATCAGATTTGTTTGGAACCACAAAAGACCCTGAATAGCTAAAGCAATCTTAAGAGAAAAGAATAGTGCTGGAGGTATCACATTCCCTGCCCTAAGCTTGTACTACAGGGCAACAATAATAAAAACAGCATGGTATTGGCAGAAAAAACAGACACATAGACCAATGTAATAGAATTGAGAACCCAGAAATAAACCCACATAAATAAGGACAGATAATTTTTGACAAACAAGCAAAAAAACATACAATGGAGAAAAGATACTCTCTTCAATAAATTGTGCTGGGAGAATTGGAAAGTCATGTGCAAAAGAATGAAACGGGACTGCTATTTGTCACCATGTACCAAAATCAATTCAAAATGGATCAAAGACTTAAGCATAAGACCTGACACAATAAACTGCATAGAAGAAAACATAGGTACTAAACTTATGGACCTTGGGTTCAAAGAGCATTTCATGAATTTGACTCCAAAGGCAAGGGAAGTAAAAGCTAAAATAAATGAACAGGACTATATCACCCTAAAAAGCTTCCGCACAGCAAAAGAAACCCTCGACAAAATTAGAGGCAACCAACCGAATGGGAGAAGCTTTTTGCAACCTACACCTCTGATAAGGGGCTAATATCAAAACATATAAGGAACTCATACAACTCAACAACAAAAAAAACTAACCATCCAATTTAAAAATGAGTAGAAGATTGAAGAGATATTTCTCTAAAGAGGACATGCAAATGGTCAATGAACATATGAAAAAATGCTCAACATCACTAATCATCAAAGAAATGCAAAGAAAAACAACAATGGGGTATTACCTCATTCCAGTTAGAATGACTGTCATCAGCAAGACAAATAGTAACAAGTGTTGGAGAGGCTTTGGAGGAAAAGGAACCCTCATACACTATAGGTGGGAATACAGATTGGTGCAGCTAATATGGAAGGCAGTGTGGAGGTTCCTCAAAAAATTAAAAATAGAATTACCGTATGACCCAGCAGTCCTTCTCCTGGGTATCTACCAAGACATCTTTATCACCGTAAAAGAAAAGTCTTTATGATGTGGTTAACATCTCCATGATTATTTTGTATCAATAACTACCATCTTGTACTTTTCAATCCCTTCGCCTTTTCCAACCATCCCCCAACAGCCTCCCTCTCTATATGTGAGTCTATTTCTGTTCTGTTTGTTTATTTTGTTCTTTAGATTCCACATGTAAGTGAGATCATAGGGTATTTGTCTTTCTCTGTCTGACTTATTTTACTTAATGTAATACCCTCCAAGCTCATCCATGCTGTCACATAGGGAATCTAGTCATGCTGTAATAACTCTGTATGGTGTCAGGTGGGTACTAGACTTTCCAGAGTGATGATTTTATAAACTATAGAATTGACTAACCACTCTGCTGTACACCTGTCACTAATATAATATTGAATGTCAATTGTAATTGAAAAAAATTTAGTGAAAATAAAAGTGAACTCAACAAATGTCATTCCCCTTCCACAGCCTTTGGCACCCCATACTCTACTTTCTATCTTTATGTAATAATTTATTATAGGTGTTCTATAAATAGAATTATACACGGTGAGCTTTGGTTTCTGAATTCTTTCACTTATCATTATATTTTCAGTGTTCATCTGTTCTGTAGTCTACAATATATCATTCCTTTTATGCCTATATACTATCCCAAATGTGGGTACACCATTATGTGCCCATTATTCTGTAGATAAACTTTTTGGTTTCTTCCAACTTTTTGCTATTTAGATTAGTGCTGCTGTGACCATTTTAGTACAGTATTAGTTTGCACACTTGTTTTCAGTTGTATTGTGAATATACCTAGGAGTAGAATTGCTGGGTCATATGTTACTTCTTTGTATAGCTCTCAGAGCACCCAGCAACCTTCCATCATGGAAGCAACAATTTATAATGCCACTACAAATGTACGAGATATGATCAAATAGTATACTGAATGTTTAAAATAAAAAAACGTATTACAGTAAAAAACACATTGCCGTTAATCCCCCTCAAACTACTCCCCCATTCTTTGAACACACTTATCCCATCATTCTTCCACTTTATGAAGCAGTTCTGGAAGTCCTCTTTTTTGAGTGTGTGTTATGAGCATTTAAGAAATAATGTGCATGGAAAACAGCACCCTCTGTACTTATTGCCATTTTGTTCATTGTTTTTGGCTGTTTTTCAGCTTCTTTGTTACTTTCTTTTTCTCTTTCTCACTTTCTTTATGATTTGAAGTCTTTTCATTAGTGGTATTCTTACATGTCTTTCTCATTATCTTTGGTGTATCTATTATAGGTTTTTGCTTTGCTTTGTGTTTTTGCTTTGAGGCTTAGATATAGCAACATCCTTATAACAGTCTCTGCTAGATTGATAATTTAAGTCTGATCTCATTCTAAAGCTCTACATTTTGACTCCCTTCTTACACGTTTTACAATGTTGATGACACCTTTACATTTTTATCTTGTGTATATCTTCACTAATTATTGTACGGTTATTTTCACATTTTTGTGTTTAAACCTTCACACCATCTTTATATGTGATTAATCTATTACCTTTTCTCTATATTTACACTTGGCTGTATAAATATACTTTATATTTTATACTTTAATGTGTATTTTTCTTACTAATCAGTGTGACGCTATAAAAACAGTTTGAAGAAGTTCATTTAACATTTCATGTGAGGCTCATTTAGTGGCGATGGATTCCTGTAGCTTTTGTTTGTCTGGAAACTCAATTTGTCCTTCAAATCTGAATATATCTTTGCTGGGCAGATGTGTTTTTTTTTTCTTTAGCACTTTGGATACACTGTACCATGCGCTTCTGGCCTGAAAAGATTTTGCTGAAAAATATGATGTTAGTTTTGTGGAGGTTTCCTTGTTCATGTGGAGGGTTCCTTGCTGCTTTTAAGATTTTTTCTTCAACATGACTCCATGTGGGTCTGTTTTGGGTTATCTTATTTTGAACACTCCTGACTTCCTGAATATGAATGTATGTTTTTTTCTTCAGGTCAAGAAGTCCTAAGTCATGATTTAAAAAATACATTTTATGCCCCTACTTCTCTCTTTTTGTCTTTGAATCCTCTAGTGTGAATATTATTCACGTTGATGCTATCCCACAAATCCCTTAAGCTTTCTTTTATTTTTTTAAATTTTCTTTTCTTTTTGCTGCTCTGATTGCCCTGTCTTTGAGTTCTCTCATACTTTCTCTTTTTAAACTAGTGTTTGTTCATCCCTTCTTGTGAATTTTTTACTTTTGGAATTGTATTTTCAGTGGTGTGATTTCCATTTGGAACTGTAGTATATTTTTTCTCTTTGTTGTAGTTTTTACTATGTTAATTCATTTTTCTTCTGAGTTCAGTGAGCACATTGGTGACCATTATTTTCAACACATTGCCAGGAAAATTACTTTCATTTTATTAACTTTATGTTGCTTCCTTGTTGGATTATTCCCTTTACTCTCAGGCTATATACACCTTTGACATAGTCTTTACTTGTTGCTCTTATCATTCAAAAGTCATTTCTGAATATACTTCTTGACAGGTTTGTGGCTTTCTATTCCCTACTTCCCCTATGCAACACTTTCAATTTCTTATTCCGCCTCAAAGTTCTTGTGGCTTTTCTTTCAGTCTTTTGGCCTGTCTACTAATTTGCCCAATGGCATGCATGTTTTTGGCAAAATAAAGTTGTTTATTTGTCTTGAATGTTTTCAGGAAGTCTTCATATACATGTTCTGCATGAATAAAGTTTTCAGTTGGTAAAACAAGGAGATACACCTTGAGTCAGTTTCTCTGGAAAACCTCAGTACAGTCCAAACAAACACATGTATTTGTTAATCAGGTCCTCACACTGGAAACACCAGCCATCACCCACTGGACTTCTCTTGCACAAGGGTAGTGGGTCCGATTTGAGTAAGGTCAAACACCACAAAGATCTACTGTATTTAAGTTGTTTTTAATCTAGGTTAAGTGTTCACCTTGTTGCTGAGAACATTTGACTACCTTCCAGAATTCTGAGAAGATAGATTCTGGCAGTTTGTCAATGTTTATTTTGGGGAGATAGACTCACAGATTTCTGCTGTGTGGTTTGCTCTAATGTCATCTATAATTTAAAGACATGGAATTTTCAATTAAAACAGGTATTCCTAATCTAAAATATTTTGTTTCTAATTATTAATACGTTTCATTAAGACGTTATCAAAATGATGACGATTGTGGAAATCTCCCCTGGAATTTAAAACAAATTGAAAAACTATAACTCCACAAAGGACTCCCTACACAACAGACATGTAAGATGAAGAGTGTCACAACTGAATTCACCTAAAAGTGAGCTATTGCACGAGCAGGGGAGATGGGAAGGGAGAAATGCAGAGACAGAACTGAGGGGGCTCAGGACGCAGACCTGGCTCAGTGCTCTGAGCTCGCTGCATCTTGGAAATACTGCAGCTGCAGGAGAGGAAAGAACTCGGACTGCGGGGGCTCCACTTATGGCCCACAGGGCTGAAGGGACAGCATATAACTCCGCTGAACCCAACGCTTATGGCCGAGACCTTGGAGCAAAGACTGAGGGAAGACGGTTGAAATGGGTGGTTTAAGCCCTCATTGCTGCAGAGAACAGAAACCTTAGGCATTGAGACTAGCCGCCTCCTCCCCATCCTCATAGAGCTTGCCCCGGCCCCGCCTGCCCAATGTTAGAAGCAGAACAGTAGCAATGTCAGATCAAAAGAACAGAATATTTGCAGTTCTAAGAACTATGGTCCACAGACATAGATTCGCAGCCCAACTAGTTCCGGCAAAGGGGAGCAGCTGTGGAAGCAGGACTGGCTGTGATAGTGGTCGCCGCCATTGCTCTGGACCAATTCTCACAAGTCACCCTGCCCCTGTCCCCACCTATCTGGGCGGATCCCTGCAGGAGTAAACAGAACTGCTGAAACACAGGGAGAGCTTTGGAACTTCAAAAGGTCTCCGCATCCTCATATAGATGTGGTGCCCTATGACCCAGGTGAACTGTTAACAGAGGAGAAGCCAACGTTTCAGGGAATCACCCCATTGTGTGAGAAGCTGGAATAGTGTAGAGAAAACATAATACTACAGTGTGAGAGAATAAAAAAAGGTTGCAGTAGGAGAGAAAATAAAACATTCTATCAAAACGTACTGGAAAACAAAAGAAAAACTTCTTCCTATCAACCTGTTGCAGAATCCACTCCTGTAGATGTCTAGGAAGAGAAATAATAAATCATTAATTGTCATGAATAACCAAGGCAGAGAATAAGAACATAGGAAGAGTTGCAGCTGATGTTCAAATAGGGTCCGTATGCCCTCCCTAAAAGAGTTAATAAAAGTCAAAGTTTTTGAAGAAAAAAAGTACTTTAGTATTATAATATAAACAAACAAAGAGCAATGACAACAAAACCACCTATAGGTAGAATTAGTGCCTCCTTCACCTACCTTGACTTGTGCTTTTCAGAAGGGTTATAGCAAAACCATTCCCTGTTCTAATTAATAACATACTTTTAAATAAAAACTGGGTCATAGAAGAAATTAAAGGACAGATCAAAAGACACATGGAAACAAATGACAATGAAAATACATCCTACCAAAATTTTTGGGATGCACCTTTTCAACATAGTGTTGGAAGTCCTCACCAGAGCAATCAGGCAAGAGAAAGAAATAAAAGACATCCAAATGGAATGAAGAAGTTAAATTGTCACTTTTTACAGATGACTTGATGCTATATATAGAAAACCCTAAAGACTCCACCAAAAAGCTATAGAAACAATCAACGAATACAGTAAAATTGCTGGCTACAAAATCAATGTGCAAAAGTCCATTGCATTCCTATATACTAACAATTTAATCTCAGAAAAGAAATAAAATAAACAATTCCTTTTGCAATTGCAGCAAAAAGAATAAAATACCTAGGAATAAACTTAACCAAGGATGTGAAAGACCTATATGCTAAAAACTATAAAACATTTTTAAAAGAAATTGAAGAAGACACAAAGAAATGGCAAATTATTCCGTGCTCATGGATTGGAAGAATCAACATAGTTAAAATGGCCATATTACCCAAAGCAATATACAGATTTAATGCAGTCCCCATCAAAATCCCAATGGCATTTTTTCAAGAAATAGAACAAAAAATCGTCAGATTTGTTTGGAACCACAAAAGACCCCAAATAGCCAAAGCAATCTTAAGAAAAATGAACAGGGCTGGAGCTATCACACTCTCTGACTTTAGCTTGTACTACAGGGCAACAATAATCAAAACAGCATGGTACTGGCAGAAAAACAGACACGTAGATCAATGATATAGAATTGAGAACTCAGAAATAAAACCACATAAATATGGACAGATAATGTTTGACAAGTAGCAACATCCTCCTATATTTCTCCTGCTGGGAAAGAGATGAGGGAGAAATTTTCTTTACCCACATCCACCACTCCCCTCTCCCCTTACTGTCTGGTAACCACTAAACTATTATCTGTGTCTATGAGTTTTTGTTTCTCAATTGTTTAGCTCATTCTTTTGTTGTTTTTGGTTTATATACCACATATCAGTGAAATCATATGGTTCGCTGCTGCCCATGCTGCATCTGGAGGCATGTGGGGGTGGCGGTAAGAAAAGATAAAATACTACCATTTGTGACAACATGGATGGATCTTGAGATTATAATGTTAAGCGAAATAACTCAGACAGAAAAAGCAGAGAACCATGTGATTTCATTGGTATGTGGTATATAAACCAAAAACAACAAAAGAACAAGAGAAACAAATGAGAAACAAAAACCCATAGATACAGACAATAGTTTAGTGGTTACCAAAGGGTAAGGGAGGAGGAGTGTTATAGATGAGGGTAAAGGGGATCAAATATATGGTCATGGAAGGAGACCTGACTCTGGGTGATGAACACACAATGGGATTTGTAGTTGATGTAATACAGAATTGTACACCTGAATTCTATGTAACTTTACTAACAATTGTCACCCCAATAAACTTTAATTAAAAAAAAACAACAATAAGTTTCATCAATTGTTTAGTTTTCCAAGATGACTGCACCTCTCAAGAAGATTTATAGTATAGAGAAATATTGTGTTTAAATTATGACAACTTTGTGTTTCTGAAAAATCATTCATTAACACTTACGTAATTCTACTATTCAATGTAAAGAATTATATGACATATTGAATGAATGTTTCAACTTAGTTTTCTAACCATTGCTCTCTACATATATTTTAGTTTTGTTTTGTGTGGTGTGTGTGTATTTTTCATAAATGGACTGATCCTTTTTGAGGTAAGAAGAATTTTAGAAAATACAGTTGAGAATTAATTTTAATTATTTGAGACAGTTCAAGCCCCATGTTCTTGTTTTTCTTTCAGCAGTTTATTAGAACCATTCCATTTCATTTTTCAAGGCCGGTTACATTCTCAATGAGTAATTTATCATTCAGATCAGTTATGTTTAGAAATGCATTTTTACTGATGGTTATATCTGTATAACAGTTTTAAACTTATTCTGTTTCATGTGTGCTTATATTATGGACTACCCGCAGCACCAGAATGTACCAGGAAACATTGAATTACTGTGAGTATGCTAACAATGAGTTTTTGGCCAGGCTACATCTCTAAGGAGATCCAGTTAGCCCCCAGAAGTATGAAAGTTGCTAAATAAGATGATAGCAGATTGGATTTAATGTGACATTTAATCTTTAATAACTTTTTATTGTTTATGTTAATGTAAATGCCACTTTAAAGTTTGGCATTTTGAAATGTAGTTATTCAGCATTCAAAATGGAGGTCAAGAAGGTGAAGTGGTTAAATGGTTAGATGTTTTAGTAATTCCAATAGTTAGAAAACTCCATTTTTAATATGAAGTCAGCTATCCATTTTGCTCTTATACTGTTCATTTTTTGGTGTTGGCTTATATTTTTATATCATTTTATTTTTTCAGTGTAAAGTATCATGTATCACACATGCACATGACTTAAAAAATGCATCACAACATCACTGAATCTCTACTCATCCCTCGGCTCAGTAACCATGGAAACCCCTATGTCCAAGAGCTATCTAGTTTCAGCCTTCTTAGTATGCTTCTTTGGCTTTAGCTTTCTCTTCATTGTTAAATCAATTGCACGTTTTCTATCTGTTGTTCCTCTTACAAATTTCTGTTAAGATTCAATAACTAGTACCTCCACTTCCATTCCTTGTGGATTTATTTCATTTTTATAGTTATATTGTCATGTTTTATAATTATATTGTTATATTGTCAATGAGAACTATATTGTCAATGTTCAGGGGGGAATTACATGAATTATTTAATACACCATTTTGAAGTGGAAATAAATGACTGCAGCCTATTTTCTTACTTCTGAACCTCATTTCCTTCCCCCAGTCTATTCTCCCCAGAATTTCCTTTCATAACTGTGGGGTAATCATGCTTGGTTATGATGTATATTTTTGAGTATTACCACTCTAGCAATGTAAAAGTGACTTTTGTAGATAGTTAATTAGTTACACGTTTCTTCACTTCTTTCCATGGAAAGACTTCAGGGAATTTTCAAAAATTACTGCTTAAGCAAGCACAGTGGCTGGAAATTTCAATGATAGTCAACTCTGGATATTGTGTTCTCAGAGGTGAATTTAAAAAGGCAAGGAAATGATTTCTAAGACACCATTTTTCTTTTATGTTTTAATTATCCTAATATTTATCTTTATAAATAATATTTTAATATATCCTTTTTGATGGAGAAAGCTCTCTTTATGAATGGAGTGTGTTTGGCAATATAAATAATGCTGACAGATTAATCATATTTGTGTAAATCAATTTTTAAAACATAGTATTTTCCACTTGTGTACATTTGTATCTCTGTGATGTCAGGACATGTGTATTGCACTCTGATGCCTCAAAAATATTGTCCGTTATCATCATAGCCCTGGAATTTCCCATTCTGGTCTCACAGGCTGCTGGAAGCATGTACTGACTTTACTCATCACATTTTTAAACTGAGTTGTGATATAGGTGTGTGAAATATTTTGCTGAAACTATGAAAGTTGAAAAAAAAAAAAACAGTGCCAGGGAGAGTGATATCATAGGAAGGTGGACAGCAAGGTGGTCTTCTTGAGTTCTCCTCCAGAACTTAACACAAATTGAACATCTGTAACCCATATAGGACTCTGCTCATCACACAGAACAGCTAAGAGACTCATATGAGGATTACTTGAAGGTGGAAAATTAGTCGAGCAGGGGAAGAAGGAAGGGAGCAAAGTGGAGATGCTGCTCGAATCCATGGCTGCGGAGATGCAGGGGGTCCCAAGACAGAACAGTCGACAAGAGCCAGGAGGTGGGCTCTTTCCCACAGCTGTGTCCCACAGCTGATCTCTCCTGCCAAGAGAGAAGCATATCCAGCATTTGAGGCAGAAACCTCAGCTGAGACCTCCAGCTGGGCCCTAGGTCTGAAAAAGGACTGTAAAACCATGCCTGATCCCTCCTCCCACTCTCTGAATCCTACCACTGCCCCTCCAGAGACTCAAGTTGGCCAGTGAATTGAGGAGTAGTGTCAGATTACAGAGGAGCTGCAGTGCTCAGGATCTGGGAAGACCTGGCTTGCAACTCTGACCCACAGAAGAGGCTGGGAAGAGTGTGACGCTACTAGGCTGGGAGAGAGAAAACTACTACATCCCCAGGCCCCTCCTTTTCTCCCTGCCTAGGGCAGGGCAATTACAACTGCAGAAATACAATCAGGGGCAGCAGCAGGGCTCAGACACAGCTCTGGGCTTTCAGCAGCTCAGAAGTCTAATGCCCTCCACACACACACACACACACACACACACACACACACACACACACACACACAAAGAAGTGCCCTAAGACTCAAGAGACCTGGGCACAGGGCTAGTTGTGTTACTCTCAGTGCGCATATGTGCAGGCAAGAGCAGAAACTATACTGACTTCGTAAAAACTACCATCCAGACCCCATAGCTCCACTCATCTAGAACTGCAGTCCCAGGGTCACTCGGGGTACCAGGTGACCATCTCTGCCTGCACAATATGCAGAGGACACTTTGGTCCAGCAGAGGACAACCTGGAGGTTACTTGTGTATAAGCAAAGACTGACGCTGCTTTTTTCATTTTGTTTTGTTTTTGTATTTTTGATATTTTGCCTGTGTTGATTGTGGATTATTGGTTATTTTTTTACATGTGAGTGTATTTGGTTTTTTCTTTGTTATTGTTGTTGTTGTTGTTGTGCTTGGTGATCTGCTTTGTTCTGGAAATTGCCCTACACCAGGGCCCAGCTCAAAAGGCACAAGATTCAACACACCCAGAGGCCAACTCCAGACCAAACCAGAGTATTACTGAGTTTAACCTACAAGTGACACACCAAGAGGGAATTCTCTAAATACACAAGAGCCCATAGTGATAAAACCTCATTTGAACGGTCAACCCTCATGCAGGAGAGGGATTGCTGGGTCATATGGTAATTCTATTTGTAATTTTTTGTGGAACTTCCACACTGCCTTCCATAATGGCTGCACCAGTCTGCATTCCCACCAACAGTGTATGAGGGTTCCTTTTCCTCCACAGCCTCTTCAACACTTGTTACTATTTGTCTTGTAGATGATAGCCATTCTGAATGGGGTGAGGTGATATCTCATTGTGTTTTTATTTGCATTTCTCTGATGATTAGTGATGTTGAGCATTTTTTCATGTCTATTTGCCATTTGTATGTCCTCTTTGGAGAAATGTCTCTTCAGGCCATCTGCCCATTTTTCAATTGGGTTGTTTGTTTTTTTTGTTGTTGAGTTTCATGAGTTCTTTGTATATTCTGGATATTAGCCCCTTATCAGACGCACAGTTTGCAAAAATCTTCTCCCATTCAGTTGGTTGCCTCTTTATTTTGTTGATGGTTTCTTTTGCTGTGCAGAAGCTTTTAAGTTTCATTCAGTCCCATTCGTTTATTTTAGATTTTACTTCCATTGCCTTTGGTGTCAAATTCATAAAATTCTCTTTGAACCCAAGGTCCATAAGATGAGTACCCATGTTTTCTTCTATGCAGTTTATTGTGTCAGGTGTTATGCTTAAGTCTTTGATCCATTTTGAATTAATCTTGGTACATGGTGACAGATAACAGTCCAGTTTCATTCTTTTGCATGTAGCTATCTAATTCTCCCAGAACCATTTATTGAAGAGGCTGCCATTCCTCCATTGCATGTTTTTAACTTCTTTGTCAAAAATTATCTGTCCATATGTATGTGGTTTTATTTCTGGGTTCTCAATTCTATTCCATTGGTCTATGTGTCTGTTTTTCTGCCAATACCATGCTGTTTTGATTATTGTAACCTGTAGTACAAGCTAAAGTCAGGGGATGTGATACCTACAGTATTGTTCTTTTTTTCTTAAGATTGCTTTGGCTATTCGGGGTCTTTTGTGGTTCCAAACTAATCTGATGATTTTTTGTTCTATTTCTTTAAAATATGCTATTGGGATGTTGATGGGGATTGCATTAAATCTCTATATTGCTTTGGGTAATATGGACATTTTAACTATGTTGGTTCTTCCAATCCACGAGCACAGAATGTCTTTCCATTTCTTTTTGTCTTCTTCAATTTCTTTCAAAAATGTCATAGTTTTCAGCATATAGGTACTTCACATCTTGGTTATGTTTATTGCTAGGTATTATATTCTTTTTGCTGCAATTGCAAAAGGAATTGTTTTTTGTATTTCTTTTTCTGAGATTTCATTGTTAGTGTATAGGAAAGCAATGGACATGTGTATGTTGATTTTGTATCCAGCATCTTTACTGTAATCGTTGATTGTTTCTAATAGCTTTTTGGTGGAGTCTTTAGGTTTTTCTATATATAGTACCATGTCATCTGCAAAGAGTGATAAATTAACTTCTTCTTTCCCAATTTGGATGCCTTTTATTTCTTTCTCTTGTCTGATTGCTCTGGCAAGGACTTCCAACACTATGTTGAAAAGCAGAGGTGATAGGTGACAGCCCTGTCGTGTTCCTGAACGTAGATCAAAGAGCTTCAGTTTTTCAGCATTAATTATGAGATTAGCAGAGGCTTTGTCATATATGGCCTTTATTATGTTAAAATATTTTCCTTCTATACCTATTTTATTAAGTGTTTTAATCATAAATGGATGTTGTATCTTGTCAAATGCATTTTCTGCATCAATTGATATAATCATATGATTTTTGTCCTTTATTTTGTTTATGTGATGTATCACATTGATGGATTGTTGAAAGATCCTTGTGCCCCAGGGATAAAACCCAATTCGTCGAGATGAATAATCTTTTTAATGCATTGTTGTATTCAATTTGCTAAAAATTTTATTTAGGATTTTTGCATCGGTATTCATCAGAGATATTGGTCTGTAGTTTTCTTTTTTTGTGCTCTCCTTACCAGGTTTTGGGATCAGGGTAATGTTGGCCTCATAAAATGAGTTAGGGAGTACTGTCTCTTCTTCAATTTTTTTAAAGTGTTTGAGTAGCATTGGTATTAGATCCTCTTTGAAGGTTTGGTAGAATTCACTAGTGAAGCCATCTGGTCCCGGACTTTTGCTTTTGGGAAGGTTTTGGATGACTGATTCAATTTTGTTACTGGTGATCGGTCTGTTTAGATTTTCCAGTTCTTCGTGGTTCAGCCTTGGAAGGCTATATGTTTCTAAGAACTTGTCCATTTCTTCTAGGTTATTGAATTTGGTGGCATATAGTCCTTCATAGTATTCTTGGATGATCCTTTGTATTTCTGTGGTGTCCGTGATAACTTCCCCTTTTTCGTTTCTGATTTTGTTAATTAGTGTCTTCTCTCTTTTTATCTTAGTGAGTCTAGCCAAGGGTTTGTTAATTTTGTTAATCTTTTCAAAGAAACAGCTCTTTGTCACATCAATCTTTTTTATTGTCTTTTTGTTCTCTATTTCATTTACTTCTGCTCTGATTATTGTTATTTCCTTTCTTCCTCTGACCTTAGGTTTCACTTCTTCTTTTTCTAGTTCTGTAAGGTGTAACATGAGGTTATTTGTTTGGAATTTTTCTTGTGTCTTGAGATAGGCCTGTATTGACATAAATTTCCCTCTTAAACGGCTTTAGCTGCATCCCGAAATTTTGTTAAGATGTATTTTCATTGTCATTTATTTCTATGTATCTTTTGATCTCCCCTCTAATTTCTTCTTGACCCAATCGTCCTTTAAAATATGTTGTTTAAGCTCCATGTATTTGTGTTTCTTCCTGCTTTCTTTTTGCAGTTGGTATGCAGTTTCAAGGCCTTGTGATCAGAGAATATGCTTGGTATGATTTCAATCTTCTTTAATATGCCGAGGCTGATTTTATGTCCCAATATATGTTCTATCCTTGAGAATGTTCCATGTCACTAGAAAAGAATATATAGTCTGATGTTTTAGGATGAAGTGCTCTATATATGTCAATTATGTCCATTTCATCTAAGGTGTCATTTAGGGCTGCTATTTTGTTCTTTATTTTCTGGTGGGATGATCTATCCATAGCTGTCAATGATGTATTTAAGTCCCCCAGTATAATTGTGTTTTGGTCAATTTCTCCCTTTAGTTCTGTTAGTAGTTGCTTGGTATATTTCAGTTGCTCCCTGATTGGGGGCATAAATATTGATGACTGTTATGTCTTCTTGTTATATAGTCCCCTTTACCATTATGAAATCTCCATCTTTGTCTCTTGTTATCTTTTTCATCCTGAAGTCTGTTTCATCTGATGTCATTCTGGCCATACCTGATTTTCTCTGGGTACCATTTGCTTGGAGTGTCAGTTTCCACCCTTTCACCTTGAGTCTATGCTTGTCCTTGTAGCTGAGATGTGTCTCTTGGAGACAGCATATGGTTGGGTTTAGTTTTTATTTCCAATCTGCTACTCTGTGCCTTTTTATTGGTGAGTTCAGTCCATTTACATTTAGGGTGATTATTGATATGTGAGGATTTCCTGTCATTCTATCTTTAGTTTTCTGGTAAGGCTGTGTCTCCATTGTTTCTTTGCCTTTTTGTTGTTGTCTATTATTTCTGTGTGGTGGTATTCTATGATGTTTCCCTCTGTTTCTTCTTTTATTACAGTATATATTTCAGTTCTGGATTTTTTTTTGAGTGGTTACCCTTAAGTTTATGGAAAAGGAAGTTTGATATTTAGAGTATTTCATTTTCTTCAGCACGTTTACTTTCTCCATTACCATATTCCGGTTGAGGCCTTTACTCCCCCCCTTTTTATATTTTGGTTGTCACAAATTGTCCCTGTTGATGGTGGTCGAATAGCACCCTTTAATATTTCTTGTAGTGCAGGTCGTATATTAGAAAATTCCCTCAGCTTCTGTATGGCTGGAAAGGTCTTTATTCCTCCTTCATATCTAAAGGATATCTTTGCTGGATATATTATTCTTGGCTCATAATTTCTCTCTTTCAATAGTTTGAATATTCGGTTCCACTGCCTCCTGGCTTGAAGAGTTTCTGCTGAAAAATCTGATGATAATCTAATGGGCTTTCCTTTGTAAGTTACCATCTTCTTTTCCCTGGCTGCCTTGAGGATTCTTTCTTTGTCGTTGATTTTAGACAGCTTCAATACAATGTGCCTTGGAGAAGGCCTGTTGGGATTGAGGTAATTAGGTGTTCTATTTGCTTCTTGGATTCGAGGATCCAGTTCTGTCCACAAGTTTGGGAAGTTCTCATCGACAATTTGTTTGAATATATTCTCTGTTCCCTTCTCTCTTTCTTGTCCTTCTGGTATGCCCATTATTCTTATATTGCTCTTTCTGATGGAGTCAGAAAGTTCTTGTAGAGTTCTTTCATTTCTTTTAAGTCTCAAGTCTCTTTCTTCTTCCATCTGTGTAATTTCCTGGTTTCTATCTTCGATATCACTGATTCTTTCCTCCATCTGGTCAACTCTACTACCTAAGCTGGTTATTTCATTCTTAATTTCTTCTATTGATTTCTTAATCTCCAGAAATTCTATTTGGTTCTTTTAAAAAATTTCAATCTCTTTTGTAAAATGCTCATGTTGTTCTTTGATTGTGTTTCTGAGTTCATTAAACTGCCTTTCTGTGTTTTCTTGCATCTCGTTTTGTTTTTTCTGAACTGCAATCTTGAATTCTCTGTCATTTAAGTAAATATTTCCATATCTTTCACTTAATTTTCTGGAGACTTTTCACTTTCTTTCTGAGTTGTCTTGTTGTCTTGGTTGTTCATTGCAATTAATGATTTATTATTTCTCTTCCTAGACATCTACAGGAGTGGCTTCTACAACAGGTGGATAGGAAGAGGCCTTTCTTTGTTTTCCAGTAATTGATAGTAGAATGTTTTATTTTTTCTTTGACTGCAGCCCTTTTTCTCTCTCTCTCACACAGTAGTGCTATGTTTTCTCTTTACTATTCCAGCTTCTCATGCAATTCAGGGATTCCCTGGGAGGTGGGCTTCTCCTCTCTTAATAGTTCGGCTAGGTCACGGGGCGCAGTGTCTGTGTGGTTATGCAGAGAGCTTTTGAAGTTCCAAAGCTCTTCCTGCACCAGATTCAGAGCCCAGACGTTTCAGCAGTTCTGTTTACTCCTGCAGGGATCCGCCCAGATAGGTGGGGTCATGGGCGGTGTGAGTTGTGAGAGGTGGCCCAGAGCAATGGCGGTGACCACCACTATAGCTGGTCCTGCTCCACAGCTCCCTCCCCTTTGCCAGAACCAGCCGGGCTGCGAATCTGTGTCTGCAGTCCACAGTTCTCAGAACAGCAAATATTCCGTTCTTTCGATCTGACACCGCCATTGTTCAATTTCTAGCACCGGGAAGGTGGGGGTGAGTTGAGCCCTGGGAGGGTAGGGAGTGGGCGGTCAGTCCCAAGCCTAAGGCTTCTGTTCTCTGCTGCAGTGAGTGTTCAAACCACCGTTTTCAGCTTTCCTCCCTCAGTCTTTTCTCTGAGGTCTCTTCCATGAGCGTTGCGTTCAATTATGTTATATGCTGCCCCTCAGCCCTGCGGATTATAAGCAGAGCCCCAAGAGTCTGAGCTCCTCCCTCTCCCCCAGCTCTCTGCAGTTCCAGGATGCAGTGAGTTCGGAGAACTGAGCCAGGTCCGCGTTCCGCGCCTGCAGCTCCATCTCCGCACTTCTCCCTTCCCTCCTTCTCTGCTCACATGATTCGCCCACCTGTAGCTGAATTCAGTAGTGGGCCTCTTTGTCTCTCCTGTCTGCTGTGCAGGGAGTCCTTTGTGGAGGTATTGTTGTTCGATTAGTTGTAAATTCCAGGGGAGATTTACAGAGGCTCACCTCATCTGCCATTTTGATTGATTTTATTCTTTTTGTTACATACACAAAGGACATTGTTTTTTGTTGGTTTTCTTTTTCTTTTTTCTGAGATTTCATTGTTAGTATATAGGAATGCAATAGAGTTTTGTACATTGATTTTGTAGGTGGCAAATTTGCTGTTTATGTTTATGGTTTCTAAGAGCTTTTTGGTGGAGTCTTCGGGGTTTTCCTATATATAGCTTTGTGATGCCTGCAAAAAGTGACAATTTAACTTCTTTATTCCCAATTCGGATGCCTTTTATTACTTTCTCCCACCTGATTGCTCTGCTAGGACTTCCAATACTACACTGAAAAGCAGTGTTGATAGTGTACAGCCATCTTCTTCCAGAATGTAGAGCGATGGATTTCAGTTTTTCATCATTAATTATGACATTAGCTTAGGGTTTGTCCTAAATGGCCTTTATTATGCTAACGTATTTTTCTTCTATTCTCATGGTTTAATTGTTTTATCATAAATGGTAGTTTTATCATGTCAAATGCTTTTCTGGATCTATTGATATAATCATATGATTTGTTCTTTATTTGCTTTATGTGGTGCATCACATTGATTGATTTTGGTATGTTGAACCATCCTTGTGCCCTGGGATGAACCCCAAATTGTTGTGATTATAATATTTATAGTGCTTTGTTGTATTCAATTTGCTAGAATTATGATTAGAATTATTGCATAAGTATCATCAGAAAGATTGATGTGTAATTTTATTTTTGTGTGTGTTATGCTTACAAGGTTTTTGTATCAGGGTAATATTGGCATCATAAAATGTGGTAGAGACTATTGCTTCTTCAATTTTTTGAAAGAGTTTGAGGAGGACAGGTATTAAATCATTTTTAAGCGTTTGGTGGAATTCATTAGTGAAGCCATCTGGTCCTGGACTTTTGCTTTTGGGAAGGTTTCAGATGACTGGTTCAATTTCCTTACTGTGATAAGTCTATTTAGATTTTCTAATTCTTTGTGATTCAGCCTAGGAAGTCTATAGGTTTCTAAGAACTTGTCCATTTCTTCTAGGTTATTGAATTTGGTGGCATATATTCTTGCATAGTAATCTTGGGTGATCCTTTATAGATCTGTAACATTCATGGCAACCACCTCTATCATGTGTGATTTGTGATTATGTTTTTGTGTCTTTCCTCTTTTTATCTTATTTAGTATAGCCAACGGTTGTTAGTTTTATTAATCTTTTCAAACAATCAGTTCTTTATTGAATTATTTTTCTACTGTCTTTCTGTTCTCTCATTTCGTTCTGTTCTGATTTTTCTTTCTTTTCTTTTATAATTAAAGTTTATTGGTGTGATAAAAAAATCCAATGATCTGATTTTTCCTTTTTCTTTCTTTTTTTAAAATTAAAGATTATTGGGGTGACAATTGTTAGTAAAGTTACATAGATTTCAGGTGTTCAATTCTGCATTACATCATCTATAAATCCCATTGTGTGTTCACCACCCAGAGTCAGGTCTCCTTCCATCTCCATATATTTGATCCCCTTTACCCTCATCTACTACCCTACTATCCCCTTGCCCTCTGGTAACCACTATACTATTGTCTGTGTCTATGAGTTTTTGTTTCTCATTTGTTTGTCTTGTTCTTTTGTTGTTTTTGGTTTCTATACCACATATCAGTGAAATCATATGGTTCTCTGCTTTTTCTGTCTGACTTATTTCACTTAGCATTATATTCTCAAGATCCATCCATGTTGTCACAAATGGTCCTATTTCATCTTTTCTTACCACCGAATAGTATTCCATTGTGTATACATACCACAACTTCTTTACCCATTCATCTATCAAAGGACATTTTGGTTGTTTCCATGTCTTGGTCACCGTAAAGGAAGCTGCAATGAACATTGGAGCATACGTGTCTTTATGGATAAATGTTTTCAGATCTTTTGGGTAGATACCTAGGAGTGGGATTGCTGGGCCATATGGTAATTCTATTTTTAATTTTTTGAAGAAACTCCAAACTGCCTTCCATAATGTCTGCACCAGTCTGCATCCCACCAACAGTGTATGAAGGTTCCTTTTTCTCCACAGCCTCTCCAACACTTCTTACTATTTGACTTGTTGATGATAGCCATTCTAACTGGGGTTAGCCATTCTTATTGTGGTTTTTATTTGCATTTCTCTGATGGTTAGTGATGTTGAGCATTTTTTCATATGTCTATTTGCCATTTGTATGTCCTCTTTGGAGAAATGTCTCTTCAGGTCCTCTGCCCATTTTTCAATGGATTGTTTATTTTTGTTGTTGTTGAGTTGCATGAGTTCCTTGTATATTTTTGATATTAGCCCCTTATCGGACACACTGTTTGCAAAAATCTTCTCCCATTCACTTGGCTGCCTTTTTATTTTGTTGATGGTTTCTTTTGCTGTGCAGAAGCTTTTAAATTTGATATAGTCCCATACGTTTATTTTAGCTTTTAATTCCATTGCCTTTAGAGTCAAATTCATGAAATGTTCTTTGAACGAACCCAAGGTCCATATGTTTACTACCTATGTTTTCTTCTATTCAGTTTATTGTGTCAATTCTTATTCTTAAGCCTTGATCCATTTTAAATTAATTTGGTACATGGTGACAGATAGCAGTCCAGTTTCATTCTTTTGCACGTGGTGATCTAATTCTCCCAGAACCATTTATTGAAGAGGCTGTCTTTTCTCCATTGTATTTTTTTTTTTGCTTCTTTGTCAAAAATTATCTGTCCATATTTATGGGGGTTTATTTCTGGGTTCTCAATTCTATTCCATTGTTCTATGTGTCTGTTTTTCTGCCAATACCATGCTGTTTTGATTATTGTAGCCCTGTCGTACAAGCTAAAGTCAGGGAGTGTAATACCTCCAGTATTGTTCTTTTTTCTTAAAATTGCTTTGGCTATTCGGGGTCTTTTGTGGTTCCAAACAAATCTGATGATTTCACACACACACACACAAAAAAAATGATGATAGTTAAAAAAAAAATTCAAAAGGCTCAGATTCAGCGCATAGATCCAGCTCAACCTTTACAAAGTTTCATTTTCCCCACTCTTCACTCACCTACAACAGTCATTATACAACAAGATGACCTGGTAGAGTGGCTGTTTCTGCCTAATAATTTTGTTAAGACACTCTGACCTATTTGGAGTTAATTTCAGAACTTGTTTCACGAACTTGTACTAGAGTTCTTCATTTAAGTAGAAAAGAACCAAATAAAATAGAAATTCTGTTTAAAAAACAACAAATTACACATTTAAATACCCATTCTGAAATTTGGCAAACTGCTGTTTGTGGCTATCGTGGAATAATTGATAATCATTATCCAAAGAATAAAGTGTTCCAATTTATTTTAAAGACTAATTGGATTTTACCCAAAAAGCTAAGCTCAACCCCTGTTTCACAAGGTGTTACAGTGTTTACTGATGGATCTAGTAATGGCAGAGCAGCGATTGTAAGTGAGACAAATCAACAAGTCATTCAAACTAATTGTACCTCTGCACAAAGAGCAGAGTTGGTAGCTGTTTTAACTGCTCTAAAAGATTACGTTAAGTCTTTACATATTGTTTCTGATTCTGCTTATGTTGTACACACTATACAAAATATTGAGACAGCTTCTCTGTCTTATAACTCAAACTTGTCTCTTCAGTTTCTTTTTAATCAACTCCAATACATTGTAAGAAACTGTCAACATCCATTTTTTATTACACATATCCATGCTCATACCCTTTATCGGGACTGTTGACGCGTGGCAATGCTCTTGCTGACTCATTAGTAGCCAATGCCCTTGTTGCCGAGGCAACCAACTTTCATTCTTTAACTCATGTAAGTTTTCCGCTTAGCCAAATTCAAACTTGCCCGTCTTGTCAGATACTTGCCCAACTTGTCAGATTCTTAATATTTCACAAGAATGTCCTGAAGGGGTCAATTGTTGGGGCCTAGTTCTTAATGCTATTTGAGTGTAACAGCAGTTACCACTGTAATTGCTGTTTCTGATGATGTTTTACACCAGACTGTTCAAATCACTGAATTTGTACAAAAACGGCATGAAAATGCTAGTAAATCTTGGAATCAACCAATTAAGATAGATCAAGAAATTAATGTTAGATTAGTTGATTTAGAAAATGGATATGATGCATGTTCCTTCTTTTGGAAGCTTGTCATTTGTTCATGTTACTGTGGACACTGCCTCCGCTATCTCACTGCCACAGTACAAACTGGAGAAACTGCCTCACATTCTTGCAGACATTTACTTACCTGCTTTTCAATTATGGGCCTCCCTCCGTTATTAAAACAGATAATGGCCCTGCCTACACAAGTAACAAGTTCACAAAGCTTTGTGAACAGCAGAAAATTAATCATACCACAGGAATTCCTTATTATCCACAAGGACAAGCTATTGTGGAATGTGCTAATTGTACTCTTAAAAAACAACTTCAGAAACAAAAAGGGGAGACAATAAGGATCCTCCACAAGTACAACTAACCAAAGATATGTTTACTCAATATTTTTTGACTTCTTCTTGCTTAACATTATCACAGAGCCACACCTTGTGCACACAGCTGCAGAAATGCATTTTAATAATCTCCAAAGTCCTAAAGCCTTGGAGAATGTGCCCATCTGGTGGAAAGATATTCAGACTAATCAATGGCAGCTAGGGACTTTATCAACATGGGGACGAGGTTACGCTGTGTTTCTCCAGGACCAAAAGAATGTCCTTTGTGGATGCCTAGTCGGTGTATCAAGCCATATCATGAACAGCGCACTGAAAAACCAGCATGATCATCAATCGTCAGAAGAGCCCACCACCGAGGGTCTAGTACCGGTGGCTGCATTGCTTCATGGGACCTAACTACCGACCACCAAACGTGGAGATATCCCGAGTCATACCTCCTCCTCAGCATAGTCGACTGCCACCTCTGTTGGCTCCTTCTCCCTCGCCAGATACAGAGCAACCTGGCAATTCAGGCCAACCTGTTCCTGCCACAGCAGTGTCATCCTCAGTTAACACTCCTGAATCAAGTGCTACTGCACTTCTTACTTGGACACAACTTAGAAAGTTGTCTCAGGAGGCTAAAAAGAATCTAATAAAAGAAAAACTTCCCAAAACCAATACCAACATGTTGGTATCCATGATGGCAGTTCTTTCCATTGTAAGTTTCCTTCCAATAAGTGTTAATGCTGATGATTTTACTTATTGAGCTTATGTTCCCAATCCTCCATTATTAACCCCTGTGACATGGAAAGATGATCCTCCTCTAATTTATATTAATGATAGTTCCTGGCTCCCAGAACCTGAGGATCAGAGAGGCCCAGAGTTCCCTGAAGAGGAAGGCTGAGAATTTGTACTCTCTGGCCACACATCTTTAGGATATTTACATACTCCCCTTTCATTGGGCTTGCCTCTCCATGTCATCTTTTAACAGATTATGCCTGGATTATTCCAAGAAGAAAAGAAAATAAGACATATAAAGAATCGTTTATGATTTCTGGAATAGGATTTTTAACTCAACAACATAGCACTCATAGCTTTCCTCCACTTATTCCTCCTTATCCTCAAACTAATGATATTTTTAATAATCAATCTAATGACCATTGGGAAGAATGTCGAGGAATCCAAGATCATGTAATGTTTAATAACATATATGGGTCTATAATTGATTGAGGTCCTTATGGAGCCTCACTCAATAGTTGTTCAAAGAAAACATGCACTGGGTATAGGCCTTTAAGTGAATTAATTTTGGAGGAAGATATCCGAGAGCACTTAAATCAGTGTACAATGTCACCATCTCCTGGTGGGACAGAGTTCTTGCTCCTCCTCAACTGAGAATGATTAAACCTATCAGAGGCCCATTTCAAAAAACTCTCTGGAAAGTGGCTCTAAGCCTCAGGAGAATTCAAGTATGGAAAGGCAATAGTTCCCAAAAGGGAATAAATCAAATTGATTTTCAGTTTCAAAAAATAAAAATGTTTTATGTAAGGGCTTGTCTTAAAACTCCCTTTGTATTTTTAGTAGGAAATCTTATTGTTGATCAACCCTCTAAATTAGTTAAATGTTCTCAATGTCGATTATGTACCTGTGTTGATCCTCTCATTTATAATGCCTCGAGTGATAGTATTATGATTCTAAAAAAAGAAGGGGTCTATTGATTCCTGTTCAAGCCCCTCAAGTGTGAGAGGGCTCTCCCACTGTTCATATTGTTCTTCAATTGCTTCATAAGATTTTACATAGAGTTAAAAGATTTATTGGATTGTTGATTGCTGCTATTATGGATATAATTGCTATAACCACTGTAAATGCTGTTTCTGGTGTTGCTTCACATCAGACTGTTCAAAGCACTGAATTTGTACAAAAATAGCATGAAAATGCTAGTAAATCTTGGAATCAACAAATTAAGATAGATCAATAAATTAATGTTAAATTAGTTTATTTAGAAACAACTGTTGTATCCCTTGGTGATCAATTGAACAATCTCCATACAATGATTACTTTCAAATGTGATTGGAATGTATCTTCCTATTGTGTCACCCCATTTTCCTATAACCAAACTCATACCTCATAGTCTGAGGTATGAGCCCATCTCTGGGGACATATGCCTAATCTCACTGTGGACATTATACAATTACAACAAGAAGTTGATCAGGGTTGCTAGAGGGGCGGGGGGGTGGGGATAAGGGGAAGGTGAGAGGTTTTGAAAAATAGTCGGTAACCACAAGATGGTCATGGGGGTTTGAAAATTAATTTGGGGAACGTACAGAGGGATAGTGGATGGGGGGAGTGGGGTTCACACAGTGTGAGGGATATAAATGATAAACGTCTAAGTTTTGCTTTGTCTTGTGCACCTGAAACTAATAATAATAAAAAAAAAAAGATAGGAAAAAAAAAAAGAAGTTGATCAGCTGTCCAACGCTAAGCTTCAACTATTGCCTGGAGAAGAGATGCAGCTGCAGAAGAGTTTTCTACTTTAAATCCTGCTGGATGGATAAAGACTTGGGGTGGAGAGTTTGCGGTTGTTATTGCTGTTCTGGTTATTGTTTTCTGTTTATGTTTTTAGTTCTCAGAAGTGGACAAGCCGCCCTCTGATGAGTAGTAAATGAAGAGTCTGCAAGATCTGTGCTTCTCATGCTTCAAAAACAAAAAAGGGGAGATGTTGTCACGCAGCAGTCTAGCCAACTGTCCCTTCATACCTTTTCCTAAGGAAAGAAGAGGCTGTGAGACTGTGCCTTCTTGGGACTATGCTTCATCTTTATGTTTACACCTCATGTCTCTCTCTGTCCAGTCCCCAAAAGATGGTTTGCCAGCCAAGGACGGGTAAGATTTCTCATGTGAGGAAAACCTGAGACAGGCAGGACCATGTGGGGACCCCCAATGAGCTACTATGGAAAATATGGGAAGCATCGCCTCCTCTTCCCCCTGCTTAAAGGAAGCCACTGCTGACACTGGTTTTCCCTCTCACCTGATTGTGAGAGAAGTTAGGAGAGCAATAATATCAGCTCTCCCTGTTTAGATCAACAACGAAGTTTTATCATGAGAGACTTACCCCAGGAGGGTACACACCTTAAATAAGTCATCATAGGACTTTCTGCTCCGGCTGTTTGAAGGCAGGGATAATTGGATTAAATCGCCTTTGTGATATGATGGATGAGTTTCACAGACCTTAGATAAGATAATTTTTACTCCCTTGTATAATCAATAAAAGCCACCCGTCGGCCTGATTTTGCTCTCCAGTCTTTCATGACTGTGAGACTCTTGGCCCTCTGAGATTCAACTGCATTAAGTCTCTGTTTCTTTCTTTCTTTCTTAAAACTTAACCTAAAGCCGCCCCTTCTCGTTCCCTCACTGCCTGTGTTGCGCTGGACATGACAAGTATTCTATCATGTTTCCCTCTGTTTCTTCTTTTATTTGAGTATATATTTCAGTGCTGGATTTTTATTTTATTTTTATTTTTTGAGTGGTTACCATTAAGTTTATGTAAAAGAAAGTTTGATATTTAGAGTATTCCATTTTCTTCAGCATGCTTACTCTCTCAGTTCCCATATTCCAGTTCAGGCCTTTACTCTCCCCCTTTTTATGTTTTGGTTGCCACAAATTGCTCCGTAGATGGTCAAATATCATCCTTTAGTATTTCTTGTAGTCAGATCGTGTATTAGAAAATTCCCTCAGCTTCTGTATGTCTGGAAAAGTCTTTATATCTTTGCTAGGTATATAATTCTTGGCTCATAATCACTCCCTTTCAATAGTTCAAATATCTGGTTCCACTCCCTCCTGGCTTGTAGCGTTGCTGCTGAGAAATCTGATGATAATCTAATGGGCTTTCCTTTGTAGGCTACCGTCTTCTTTTCCCTGCCTAGAGGATTCCTTCTTTGTCATTGATTTTTGACAACTTCAATACAATGTGCCTTGGAGAAGGCCTTTTGGGGTTGAGGTAATAAGGTGTTCTATTTGCTTCTTGGATTTGAGGATCCAGTTCTTTCCACAAGTTTCAAAAGTTCTCATTGACTGTTTGTTTGAATACACTCTGTTCCCTTCTCTCTTTCTTCTCCTTCTGGTATGTCTATTATTCTTATATTGCTCTTCTGATGGAGTCTGAGAGTTCTTGTAAAGTTCTTTCATATCTTTTAAGTCTCAAGTCTCTTTCCTCTTTCATCCTTGTCATTTCCAGGTTTCTATCTTTGATGTCACTGATTCTTTCCTCCATCTGGTCAACTCTACTACCTAAACTGCTTATTTCACTCTTAATTTTTTCTATTGAGTTCTTAATCTCCAGAAAGTCTATTTGGTTCTTTTTAAAAATTTCAATCTCTTTCATAAAATGCTCATGTTGTTCTTTGATTTTGTTTCTGTGTTCATTAAACTGCCTTTCTGTGTTTTCTTGCATCTCATTGAGTTTTTTCAGAACTGCAATCTTGAATTTCCTGTCATTTAAGTCAAATATTTCCATATCTTTCACTTCATTTTCTGGAGACTTTTCACTTTCTTTCTGAGCTGTCTTGTTGTCTTGGTTATTCATGGCAATTAATGATTTATTATTTATCTTCCTAGACATTTCAGAAGTGGGTTCTGCAACAGGTTGATAGAAAGAGGTCTTTCTTTTGTTTTCTAGTACGTGTTGGTAGAATATTTTATTTTCTCTCTGACTGCAGCCTTTTATTTTCTCTCACACTCTAGTGTTATGTTTTCTCTGCACTATTCCAGCTTCTCACACAATGAGGGGATCCCTGGAAGGCAGGTTTCTCCTCTGTTAACAGTTCACCTGGGTCATAGGGCACCGCGTCCTTGTGGGGATGCAGAGAGCTTTTGAAGTTCCAAAGCTCTTCTTATACCAGATTCAGAGCCTGTGTGTTTCAGCAGTTCTGCTTACTGCTGCAGGGATCCGGCTAGATAGATGGGGACAGGGGCAGGGTGAGTTGTGAGAGGTGACCCAGAGAAATGTCGGTGACCACCACCACAGCCGGTCCTGCTTCCACAGATCTCTCCCCTTTGCCGGAACTAGTTGGGCTGCAAATCTGTGTCTGCGGACCACAGTTCTCAGAACTGCAAATACTCTGTTCTTTTGATCTGCTACTCTTCTGCTTCTAGCACTAGGCAGGTGGGGGTGGGGTGAGCTCTGGGAGGGTAGGAACGGGGCAGCTAGTCTCAGTGCCTAAGGCTTCTGTTCTCTGCTTGGTGGTGAAGGCTTAAACTACCATTTTCAGCCTTCTTCCCTCCGTCTTTGCTCCAATGTCTCTGCAGTGAGCGTTGGCCCTCAGCTGTGTTATAGGCTGTCGCCTCAGCCCTGTGGGCCATAAACAGAGCCCTAGCAGTCCGAGTTCTTCCATCTCCCAAAGCTGTGGTAGTTCCAGGATGCAGCGAGCTCAGAGCACTGAGCTATGTCTGCGTCCTGAGTCTGAGTGGCTCTGTCTCCATACTTCTCCCTTCCCTCCTCCCCTGTTCATGTAATTTGCCCACCTTTAGGTGAATTCAATAGTGAGCCTCTTCATCTTGCCTGTCTGCTATGCAGAGAGTCCTTTGTGGAGTTATAGCTGTTTAATTTGTTGTAAATTCCAGGGGAGATTTCCAGAGGCTCACCTCACGTGGCCGTTTTGATGATGTCTCTGATTTTTCTTATTTCCTTCCATCTGAGGACTTTTGTGTTCATTTCTTCTTCTCCTCCTTCTTTTTCCTCCTCCTCTTCTTCTTCTTCTCCTTCCTCTTCTTCTTCTTCTGTGAAGGAGAAGAAACTAATATTTATATATTAGTTTCAGGTGTATAAAATAATGTAAAAGTTAGACATTTTCACCCCTCACAAAGTGATAACCCTCTTCCCCACTCTACTACCCCTCTGACATTGGATATAGCTGTTAGAATTCCATGGACTCTTTCTAGTTCTATAAGTGTAAGGTGTGGTTTTATATCTGAGATTTTTTTATTTGTTGAGATCAGCCTCTGATGATATAAATTTCCCTCATAGTACTGCTTTCACTGCATCCCAACACTTTTGATAGAATGTATTTTCATTGCCATTTGTTCCTATGTATCTTTTGACCTCTCCTCTTATTTCTTCTTTGACCCTGTTGTTCTTTAAAAGTATGTTGTTTAGTCTCCACAACTTTGTGATTTTTCCTATTTCTTTTTCCTATTGATATCCAATTTCAAAGCCTTGTAATCAAAGAATATGCTTGGCATGATTTCAATCTTCTTAAATTCGCTGAGGCTAGTTTTATGACCCCATATATATGGTCTATCTTTGAGAATGTTCCATGTACACTAGAAAAGAATATACAGTCTGATGTTCTAGGATGAAATGCTCTATAAATGTCAATTATGTCCATTTTATCTGATGTGTCATTTAGGGCTGTTATGTCTTTATTTCTGTTTTGTTGGATGATCCATCCATACCTGTCAATGATGTATTTAGGTCCCCTACTACAATTGTGTTTCAGTCAATTTCTCTCTTTAGTGCTGTTAGTAGTTGCTTGGTATATATCAGTGCTCCCGGATTGGGGCATAAATATTGATGACTTATTATGTATTCTTGTTGCATAGTCCCCTTTATATCTGTGCAATATCCATCTTTGTCTCTTGTTATCTTTTTTATCCTAAAGTCTCTTTCATCTGATATTGGTGGGGCTACACCTGATTTTCTCTGTGTACCATTTGCTTGGAATGTCAATTTCCACCCTTCCACTTTGTGTCTATGTTGGTCCTTGTAGCTGAGATGTGTTTCTCTTGGTGGCAGCATATGTTTGGGTTTAACTGTTTTATGCGATTTGCTACTCTGTGCCTTTTATTGATGAATTCAGTCCTTTTACATTTAGGTTGATTATTAATATATGAGGATTTCCTATCATTCTTTCTTTGGTTTTCTGATTGGATATTGTCTCCATTATTTCTTTGTCTTTTTGTTGCTTACTGTTACTTCAGAGGGATGGTATGCTATGATTTCTTACCTCCGTTTCTTCTTTTTAAATATCATATATTTCAGTTCTGGATTTTTTTTTTTTTTTTGAGTGATTAACATTAAGTTCATGTAAAAGAAAGTTTTACATTTAGAGTATTCCATTTTCTTCAGCATACTTCTTTACTCCATCCCATTTTGCTGGTTCAGACGTTCATGCTCTCCCATTTCAGGTTTTTTTTGTCCCAAATTATCCCTATTTATGCCATGACTTGACTTCTCTATTTGATTAGCAAGTTGTGTTCTTCACTGTTTTTTTTAGGGTTTTTTTTTCTTCTTTACCCTGTATGTTATGTTTAATTGTATAGTGTTCTATTTGGTAGAGGGGTTGCCATTTCCTGCTTCTGTCTGTCTGTTCATAATAGTAATCATGGTTTTGTATTCTTTTGCTTTTTTTGTTTCAGGTCTCAATGCCTCTTTCAGTAGTTCTTGTAATGTCATTTGTGTGTTAGATAATACCCTCACCTTTTGTATGGCTGGAAAGTCTTTATTTTGCCTTGTTATCTAAAAGATATCTTTGCTGGATATATCACACTTGGCTAATAATTTCTCGCTTTCAATAGTTTTAATATTTGAGTCCACTCCCTCCTGGCTTGCATAGTATCTGCTGAAAAAACTGATGATAATGTAACGGGCTTTCCTTTGTATGTTTCTTCTTTTCCCAGGCTGTCTTGAGGATTCTTTCTTTTTCATTAATTTTTGACAGCTTCAATACAACGTGTTTTGGAGATGTCCTGTTGGAATTGAAGTAATTAGGTGTACTATTTACTTCTTGGTTTTGAGGACCCAGTTCTTTCTTTCTTCAAGTTTGGGAAGTTTGCATCAACTCTTTGGTTAAATACACTCTATGTTCTCTTCTCCCTTTCTTGTCCCACTGGTGTGATGGAGTCAGTAAGTTCTTGTACAGTTTTTTCATTTCTTTTAATTATCAAGTCTCTCTCTTCTTCCATTTGTGACATTTCCAATTTCTGTCTTCAACGTCACTGATTCTTTCCTCCATCTGGTCACCTCTATTACCAGAGCTGGTTATTTCATTCTTCATTTCTTTTGTTTAGTTCTTTGTCTCTAGGAATTCTATTTGGTTCTTTTTTACAATTTCAATCTCTTTGATAAAATGTTAATTTTGTTATTTGATTGTGTTCCTGAATTAATTGTATATACTGCCTGTCTTTGTTTTCTTTCATCGTATTGAGTTTTTAAAGAACTGCAATTTTGAATTATCTGTCATCGAAGGCACACATTTCCATGTGTTTAAGTACATTTTCAGGATAATTGCATTTTCTTTCTCAGTTGCTTTGTTACCTTGGTTATTCACGTCTATGAATGGATAATTATTTCGCTTCCGAGGCATCTACAGGGTGGATTCTGAAACAGGTTGATAGGAAGAGGTCTTTCTTTTGATTTCCAAAAGGTGTTGCTGGAATGTTTTATTCTCTTTCCCATGGCGGCCTTTTATTCTCTCACATGAAGTAGTGTTACATTTTCTCTGCATTGTTATGGCTTCTAACACTATGGTAGTTTCCCTGGAAGGTTGGCTTGTCCTCTGTGAGCAGTTCACATGGGTCACAGGGCATCACATCCGTTGAGGGGGATGTGGAGAGCTTTTGAAGTTCCAAAGCTCTGCATGATTTTCAGAGCCTGTGTGTTTCAGGAACTCTGCTTATCCCTGCAGGAATCTGCCCAGATCAAGGGGCAGAGGCAGGGTAAGTTGTGAGAGGTGGCTTTGAGTAGTGTCAGTGACCACAGCACAGCCAATCCTGTATCCATGGCTCCTTCCTGTTCACTGGAACTAGTAGTTGGGCTGAGAGTCCGTGGCTGCAAGGCTGCAGTTGTCAGATCTGCAAATATTCTTCTCTTTTGACCTGACACTGCTACTCTTACACATCTAATACTGTGACCTTGTGTTTGGGTAAGCTCTGGGAGGATGAAGAGGGCTTGACCCATCTCCGTGCCTATGTCTTCTGTCCTCTCCTTGGCAGTGAGAGCTTAAACCACTGTTTTCACCCTTTTTTCCTCAATCTTTGTTCCGAGGTCACTGCCATAGTGTTGGGTTCAGCCATATATTTGATCCCTCAGGCAGGACTCTGAGCCATAAGAGGAACACTGACAGTCTGAATTCTTCCTCTCTTCCATGATGCTGTAGATATGGAATGAAGGGTGCTTGGAATGTCACAGGTGGCTTGTGCATGGCCTGCAGCCCACGTCTTTGCAGTTTCCCCTTCCCTCCTCAAGTGCTTGCCCAATTTGCTCACCTATAGATGCTTTCAATTCTTGTCTCTGAGTCTTGCCTCTCTGCTAAGCAGGGAGTCCTTTGTGGAATTATAGCTGTTCAATTTGTTCAAATTCCAGGGAGATTTCCAGAGGCTTACTTCACAGTGCCATTTCCATGACATAATAATCCCCATGACTTTTTTGGAGCTGTAGTTTTATCAAAGACTTTATGTTCAATGTTATAGTAAATTATTTACATACCACTATTATAGTAGTAGAGGATTTTGAATTTGACTATATACTTACCTTTATCAGTGAATTTCTACTTTCATCCTTTTTCATGTTAAGAAAGGCAAAATTTCCGTTTTTCTTTCTATCTTTCTTTCTTTCTCTCTGCCCCCCACCCCCCTCTTTCTCTTTCTTTTAATTAAAATGTATTGGGGTGACGATGGTCCACACAACTGCATAGATGTCAAGTGTGCAATTTCCTTCTTACTTAAAAATGAATTATATACCATTTTGTGTGTGTGTGTTACATTTCTTACTATCCATCAATCCTTTTATAGACTCTTAGGTGTTCTCTATAACTCGGCCATTGTCAGCAATGTGAAATAAATATGGATGTGAATATATCTCTTTGCAGCCATGTTTTGTTTCTTCCTTTAGTGATTTTGACTCACCTATAGTGATTTTTTGGTCACCTCCAAAACACTCCCCTTGGGAAGCTATGCACTGATGCCAGTGCCTAGTCCACCCTTCAAAGCAATTTGGGAGCTCTTGCTGGAATGGTCATTAGAGCTGTCCTCATATTGATGTCATGAATATCCTCAAAATGTCTTCCTTTCAATATTTCCTTTATCTTCAGGTAAGGAAAGAAGTCATTAGGGGGCCAGATCAGGTGACTAATGAGGGTGATCCACTTATTTGTTCAACCAGCTATAAACTTCCTCACAGACAATGCCATGTGAGCTGTTGTATTGTTGTGATGCAAGAGCCATGAATTTTTGGCAAAAGGTTCAGGCCGTTTACATCTAACTTTTTCATGCAGCCTTTTTTAGCACTTTCAGATAGTAAACTTGGTTAACTGCTTGTCCAGTGGGTACAAGTTCATAATGAGTGACCCCTCTGACATCAAAATAGTTTAGCAACATGGTTGCTAAAGTCCATAAACTTAATTGTTCACCTTAACTGTTATTTGTTTGTAGCTGATACAATTCTAATCACTACATTTTCTAAGTTGCACTCCACATCCCATTACCATATTATTCAGTTTCAGTTGTGTAGTGCAATGGTCAGACATCTACGCAGTCTATGAAGTGGTCTCCTTAGTAAAGCCAATGCCCACCTGGCACCTTACATAAACTTTACATTATTGATTATATTCCCCAAAATGTGTTTCCAAGACATGGAAACAGTCAAAATGTCCTTCAATCGATGAATGGGTAAAGAAATTGTGGTATATATACACAATGCAATACTATTCATCCCTATGAAAAAATGAAATAATACCATTTGCAACAATATGAATGAACCTTAAGATTGTAATGTTAAGTGAAATAATTGAGACAGAAAAAGTCGAGAACCATACGATGTCACTGATATGTGTTATATGAAACTGAAAACAACAAAAGAACAAGACAAACTAATAAAGAAACAAAACTCACAGACACAGAGAATAGTTTAGTGGTTACCAGAGATTAAGGGGTGAAGGGGGTAGTAGATGAGTGTAAAGGGGATCAAATATATGGTGATCGAAGAAGAACTGACTCTGGGTGTTGAATACACATGAGAAATATAGATAATGTATTACAGAATTTTACAACTTGATTTCCATGTAATTTGACTAACCATTGTCATCCGAATGTATTTTAAATTATGAAAAATAATTAGTTTTTGACTAAGGGCTAGTAAGTGAGGGAAATATGAGTAACTCCTAGTGGGTATTTGGTTTATTCTGGCGGCAGATGAAAAGTTCTAAAATTAAATTGTGGTGATGTTTGGTCAACTGACTATGAATATACTAAAAACCGTTGAATTATATTTTTTAAAAGGCAACCAAATTAGAAAAAAGTAAAATAGTTATTATATGCAAATGATATGATCCTATATAGAAAGAATTCCAAAGACTCAACCAAAAAGACAATTAGAACTGATAAATAAATTTACTAAAGCAGCGGGATACAAAATTAATATTTAGAAAGCAGTGATATTCATATACAGGAACAAATTTTCAGAAGGAGAAATTAAGAAAATAATCCCATTTACATTTGTTTAAAAAACAATGAAATACTGAGGAATTTATTTAACCAAGGAAGTAAAAGAACTTTACTCAGAAAATTAAAGACATTGAAGAGAAAAATTAAAGATACAAATAAATGGAAACATATACCATGCTCACGTATAGGAAGAATTAATATGGTTAAATTGCCCATATTACCTAAGCAATCCTTATCAAATTACCAATGATATTTTTTACAGAACTAGAACATACAATCTAAAAATTTACATGGAACCATAATAAACTCTGAATAGCTACAATAATCTTCAAAAGTAAGAACATGCTTTTGGTTTATATACCACATATCA
Source organism: Rhinolophus sinicus (assembly GCF_036562045.2). Taxonomy (NCBI): domain Eukaryota; kingdom Metazoa; phylum Chordata; class Mammalia; order Chiroptera; family Rhinolophidae; genus Rhinolophus; species Rhinolophus sinicus. The sequence goes on along the minus strand of NC_133768.1, from coordinate 1,063,821 downwards.
GTGAAATCACATGGTTCTCTGCTTTTTCTGTCTGGCTTATTTCGCTCAAGACAAACAAATGAGAAACAGAAACTCATAGACACAGACAATAGTTTAGTGGTTACCAGAGGGTAAGGGGGGTTGGGGGTGGGGGGTGGGAGATGAAGGTAAGGGGGATCAAATATATGGTGATGGAAGGAGAACTGACTCTGGGTGATGAACACACAATGGGATTTATAGATGATGTAATACAGAATTGTACACCTGAAATCTATGTAATTTTACTAATAATTGTCACCCCAATAAATTTAATGAAAAAAAAAGAATAAGTTAACCACTTCAAAAAAAAAAAAAAGTAAGAACATGCTACCTGACATCAAATCATACTACAAGGCAATAGTAACCAAAACAGCATGTTATTGACATATAAACGGAAACATAGATCAATGGAACAGAAGAGAGCCAAGAAATAAATACATGCCTATATGTCATTTAATCTATAACAATGGAAGCAAGAATTTACATTGTAGTAAAGACAGTCTATTTAGTAAATTGCAGTGGGAAAACAGGAGAGACACATGCAAAAAAAAAAAAAAAAAGAGAACCTGGATGACTTCCTTACCCTACATATAAGAATAAATTCAAAATGGATTAAAGATTTAAATGTAAAACCTGAAACCACAAAAGTTTTAGAAGACATAGAGAGCAAATTTGCAGACATTACACTTAAAATACTTGTACTGATATATCCCCTCAGGCAAGCGAAGTGAAATGAAAAATAAACATGTGGGAATATAGTCAACTAAAATTTTTGTCACAGCAAAGGAAATCATTAGTAAAACAAAAAGGCATCATACTGGTTGGGAGAAGATATTTTCCAATGATACATCTATAAAGGGTTTATATGCAAAGTTGATAAACAACACATGTAAATTAACACCAAAAACAACAATAACAACAAAAAACCCCAAAAAACAACCCAATTAAAAAATGGGCAGAAGGCATAAAGAGACATTTTTCTAAAGAGGACATATAGATGGCCAACAGACATGAAAAATTGCTCAACATCATTAATCATTAGAGAAATGCCAACGAATCCACAGTGAGGTACCACCTCACTTGGTCTGAATGACTATCATCAATATATCAACAAAAAAACAAGCGCTGATGAGGATGTGAAGAAAAATGAACCCTCATGCACTGTTGGTGGGATTGCAGATTGGTGCAGCCACTATGGAAAACTCTATGGAAGTACCTCAAGAAATTGAAAATGGAACTGCCTTATGACCCAACAATCCCACTCCTCGGTATCTATCCAAAGCAATCTAAAACACTAACTCAAATAAATATATGCTCCTCTATGTTTATTGCAGCAGTATTCACAATAGTGAAAACATGGAAACAACAGAAATGCACATTGATAGATGACTGGAAAAAGAAACTGTGGTACATTTATACAATGTAGTATTACTTGGCCATAAAGAAGAATGAAGTCTTACTATTTGCAATGACACTGATGAATCTAGAGAATACTATGCTAAGTGAAATAAGTCAGACAGAGAAAGACAAATGCCATAAGATCTCACTTATATGTGGAATCTAAACAACAGAATAAACAAACAAACAAAACAGAAATAGACTCTGAAATATAGGGAAAATTAATACCGGATGGTCGTTAGATGGGATGGGGGGAGGAATGGGGAAGAAAATAAAGGGATTAGAAAGTACAAATTAGTAGTGACAATATAGTCACAGGAATATGAAACACATTTTGGGGAATAAAATCAATCAAGCGTCATCTCTGAACACAGTTCTATGAAATTAGAAACCAATTACAAAAAACAACAACAACAACAAAAAAAACACAACTGGAAAACACACAAATACGTTGAGGCTCAATAACAGTAATATCTTGGTGTGGGCCTGTTTGGGTTCATCTTGGTTTGAACTGCCTCCACTTCCTGGGCTTGTATATCAATTTCATTCACCAGGTTAGGGAAGTTTTCAGTCATTATTACTTCAAATATGTTCGCCATCACTTTATCTTTATCTTCTCCTTCTGGTAGTCCTGTGATGCGCATGCTGTGGCACTTAACATTATCCCACAAGTCTCTTAAACTATTTCCATTGTTTTTCATTCTTTTTTCTTTTTGTTGTTCTGCTTGTGTGATCTATGCTATCTTGTCTTTTAAATCGCTGATTTTATTTTCTGTCCCCTCTAACCTGGTGGTAATTCCTTTGCGTATGTTCTTTATTTTAGTTATTGTCTAAGTTCTATCTGATTGTTCTTTTATAATTTCTCTATTCTTCTTTATATTCTCACAAAGTTCCTTAAACATTCTTCTATCAGTGCTCTAAACACTGTCTCTGATATGTTGGATGCCTCTGTTTCATTTATTTTCAATTCTGGAAGTTTCTTCTGTTCTTTCATTTGGGACATGTTTCTTTGTTTCCCCGTTCTGGCTGTCACTCTGTGTTTGATTTGATGTATTAAGTAGATCCCCTAGGTCTCTCAGTCTTTGCTGTGTGTTCTGATATAGTATATGTCCTATATATTAAAATTGCACAGTCTCCCTATTCTCCTATGGGTGTGTTTCAGATGTATTGCTTTTGTTGTGTATATTCTCCTGTTGAAGCTGAGCTTTAATTTCTTTTGGCTTGTCAGTGGGTGGGATTGTCTCCCAAGCTGTTCAGTTGTGAAAATTGGCTATGCCCAGTTTATGAGCTGCTGTGTGACGGCTAACCCCTTAGATGAAGCTTGGCCCCTATGGGTGCTTTTGCCTGTAGCGATGTCACTTTGTGTGTGTCACTTGTAGGTCAAACAAGGTGATGCTCTGGTTTGGTCTCAGTTGGCCTCTGGGTGTGTTGCTTCTTATACCTCTTGGGTTGGACCTTCATGCAGGGTGAATTCAGAACAGAACAAACCAACAAAAACACCAAGAACTAGAATAAGAACAACAAAAACAAAAACAAATACACTCACACATAAATAGAACCGACAACCAACACTCTACACAAACAAAAATACGAAAACTACCAAAAAAAAAAAAAAAAAATCCCCGAAAATCAAAACAGAAAATAGCAACATCCCAAAAATGAACAAAAATAAATAAGAATAATAAATAAGTATAAAAATCAATACTGAAAAATAGGAATAAGGACAAAAACTTGAGCACGGAAAAGAAAAAAGTAAAGAAGAGAGAAATGATAAATATATGTATCTAAAATGATTATATTAAAAAAAGAACACAAACCAGCACCAGTCTTCCCTTAAATCCACCAAGCTATCTCCAGGTTGTCCTCTGGTGTAGAATTTCTCTTTTGTGTCTTGTGGAGGGAGATCTGACCACCTAGCACCGAGAGTGACCCTGACCTGGTAATGCAGTTCTAGTTGAGTGAGGTTATAGAGTGTGGTTGGTAATTTTCACAATCAGTGCAGTTTCTGCTCTGGCCTGCCCAAACACAAGCTGAGAGCACCAAAGCCAGCCACTAGGAGATGGGCTTTTTCTCTGTGAGCATGTCTCCTGTGTCTTCAGGTACTTCTTCCATTGGGGAATGTGGAGTGCATGATATTTCTGAGCTTCTTAAAGCTCAGAGCTGCCTGTAAACCCACTGTTAACACCTGCATGTGTCTTGACAGCTCTAATTGCCCTGTCAAGAGATATCCAGAAAAGGTAGGGGCTGGGTAGGCAGGTGTCTTGCGGGCCAGCCGAGCAGTATCATTTTCATACTAGCTTCTTCCATACATCACAGCTGCAAACCAATTTTTTCAGTTCCACTGTAATCTGACACTACTCCTTTCTGTTCTGGGACCAGCTTAAAACTCTGGAAGGGCAGTGATAGGAGATCTGTGGGAGAGTGGGGTAGGGATCCAGGTATGGTGCATTCTCTGCTTCCTGCCTGACCATGAGTGCCCAGACACTGTTCTCAGCTGAGGTTTCTGCCTTGAATGCTGGGCACAACAATCCTATATGCTGATCCCTTAGCAGAATTGTGGGGCACAGGGAGAGAACCCACAGCCTGGCTGTTGCGATCTCTGGTCTGTGTCCTGGGGCCCCATGTGACCAGAATTCCACCACTCTCCGGGTTTGCCCAACTTCAGGTGTGCGTTTCTCTTAGCTATCAACAGTAAGGAAATTGAATCAGTCATCCAAAACCTCCCCAAAAGCAAAAATCCAAGACCACCTGGCTACAGTAGTGCATTCAATCAAACATTCAAAGAGGAGCGAATACCTATCTGACTCAAAGTTTTTCAAAAAATTGAAAAAGAGACAAAACTCCCTAATTCATTTTATGAGGCCAAAGTACCCTGACACCTGTCAGGGTACTTTGGCCTCAAAAAATGACACACAAAAAAAGAAAATTTGAGACCTATATCTCTGATTAATACAGATGGAAAAATCCTAAGCAAACAAACAAAAATTTCTAGCAAATTGAATGCAACAATGCATTAAAAAGATTAGACATCACGATCCACTGGGGCTCATCTTAGGGGTGCATGGATGTTTCAAGATACTTAAATCAATCAATGTTATACACCACATAAACAAAACAAAGGACAAAAATCATATGATTACATCAATAGATGCAGAAAAAGTATTTGATAATATACACCATCCATTTATGATTAAAACACTTAATAAAATAGGTATAGAAGGAAAATACCTTAACATAAAATAGGCCATATACGACAAGCCCTCAGCTAATATCATAATTAATGGTGAAAAACTGAAGTACTTCACTCCACGTTCAGGAACATGACAGGGCTATGCCCCCTCTGCTTTTTAATATAGTACTAGAAGTCCTACCCAGAGCAATCAGGCGAGAAAACGAAATAAAAGGGATCCATATTGGGAATGAAGAAGTTAAACTGTCACCTTAGAAGATGACATGATGCTACATATAGAAAAACTCTAAAGACTCCATGAAAAATCTATTAGGAACCATAAACATACACAGTAAAGTTGCTGGCAACAAAGTCAATGTGCAAAAATCCCTTGATTCCTATATACTAACAATGAAATCTCACAAAATTAACTTTAAAAAAACCTACAATGGGATTATCTGGAAAAATGGTGACGTGAGGTGAGCCTCTGTAAAGCTCCCCTGGAATTTATAAAGAATTGAACAACAAAAACTCCACAAAAGACTCCCTGCACAGCAGACAGGCAAGACGAAGAGACCCACTACAGACTGAAATCACCTAAAGGTACTGGAAAACAAAACAAAGACCTCTTCCTATCAACCTGTTGCAGAAGTCACTCCTGTAGATGTCTAGGAAGAGAAATAGTAAACCAGTAATCGCCATGAATAACCAAGGGAACAAGATACCTCAGAAAGAAAGTGAAAAATCTCCAGAAAAGGCACTTAAAGATACAGAAATATGTGACCTAAATGACAGAGAATTCAAGACTGCAGTTCGGAAAAAACTCAACGAGATACAAGAAAACACAGATAGGCAGCTAAATGAACTCAGAAACTCAATCAAAGAACAGTATGAGCATTTTACGAAAGAGATAGAAATTTTAAAACAGAACCAAATAGAATTTCTGGAGATTAAGAACTCAATAGAAGAAATTAAGAATGAAATAACCAGCTTAGGTAGTAGAGTTGACCAGATGGAGGAAAGAATCAGTGACATCGAAGATAGAAACCTGGAAATGACACAGATAGAAGAAGAAAGAGACTTGAGACTTAAAAGAAATGAAAGAACTTACAAGAACTTTCTGACTCCATCAGAAAGAGCAATATAAGAATAATGGGCATACCAGAAGGAGAAGAAAGAGAGAAGGAACAGAGAATATATTCAAACAAATTGTCGATGAGAACTTCCCAAATTTGTGGACAGAACTGGACCCTCGAATCCAAGAAGCAAATAGAACACCTAGTTACCTCAATCCCAACAGGCCTTCTCCAAGGCACATTGTATTGAAGCTGTCTAAAATCAACGACAAAGAAAGAATCCTCAAGGCAGCCAGGGAAAAGAAGACGGTAACTTACAAAGGAAAGCCCATTAGATTATCATCAGATTTTTCAGCAGAAACTCTACAAGCCAGGAGGGAGTGGAACCAAATATTCAAACTATTGAAAGAGAGAAATCATGAGCCAAGAATAATATATCCAGCAAAGATATCCTTTAGATATGAAGGAGGAATAAAGACCTTTCCAGACATACAGAAGCTGAGGGAATTTTCTAATACACGACCTGCACTACAAGAAATACTAAAGGAGGCTATTCGACCACCATCAACAGGGACAATTTGTGGCAAACCAAAACTCAAAAAGGGGAGAGTAAAGGCCTGAACCGAATATGGGAATGGAGAAAGTAAGCGTGCTGAAGAAAATGGAATACTCTAAATATCAAACTTTCTTTTACATAAACTTAAGGGTAACCACTCAAAATAAATCCAGAACTGAAATATATACTGAAATAAAAGAAGAAACAGAGGGAAACATCATAGAATACCACCACACAGAAATAATAGACAACAACAAAAAGGCAAAGAAACAATGGAGACACAGCCTTACCAGAAAACTAAAGATAGAATGACAGGAAATCCTCACATATCAATAATCACCCTAAATGTAAATGGACTGAACTCACCAATAAAAAGGCACAGAGTAGCAGATTGGATCAAAAAACTAAACCCAACCATATGCTGTCTCCAAGAGACACATCTCAGCTACAAGGACAAGCATAGACTCAAAGTGAAAGGGTGGAAATTGACACTCCAAGCAAATGGTACCCAGAGAAAATCAGGTGTAGCCATAATGATATCAGATGAAACAGACTTCAAGGTGAAAAAGATAACAAGAGACAAAGATGGACATTTCATAATGGTGAAGGGACTGTACAACAAGAAGACATAACAGTCATCAATATTTATGCCCCCAATCAGGGAGCACCAAATACACCAAGCAACTACTAACAGAACTAAAGGGAGAAATTGACCAAAACACAATTATACTAGGGGACTTAAATACATCATTGACAGCTATGGATAGATCATCCAAACAGAAAATAAATAACGAAATAGTAGCCCTAAATGACACATTAGATGAAATGGACATAATTGACATTTATAGAGCACTTCATCCTAAAACATCAGACTATACATTCTTTTCTAGTGTACATGGAACATTCTCAAGGATAGACCATATATTGGGACATAAAATCAGTCTCAACAAATTTAAGAAGATTGAAATCATACCATGCATATTCTCTGATCACAAGGCTTTGAAATATGATATCAACTGTAAAAAGAAAGCGGGAAAAAACACAAATACATGGAGATTAAACAACATACTTTTAAAGAAGGACTGGGTCAAAGAAGAAATTAGAGGAGAGATCAAAAGATACATAGAAACAAATGACAATGAAAATACATCCTACCAAAATTTTTGGGATGCAGTGAAAGCAGTTTTAAGAGGGAAATTTATCTCATTACAGGCCTATCTCAAGAAACAAGAAAACTCCCAAATAAATAACCTCATGTTACACCTTAAAGAACTAGAAAAAGAAGAACAAGTAAAACCCAAGGTCAGCAGAAGAAAGGAAATAACAAAATTAGAGCAGAACTAAATGAAATAGAGAACAAAAAGACAATAGAAAAAAATAATGTGACAAAGAGCTGGTTCTTTGAAAAGATTAACAAAATTGACAAACCCTTGGCTAGACTTACTAAGATAAAAAGAGAGAAGACACTGATTAACAAAATCAGAAACGTAAAAGGGGAAGTTATCACGGACACCACAGAAATACAAAGGATCATCCAAGAATACTATGAAGGACTATATGCCACCAAATTCAACAACCTAGAAGAAATGGACAAGTTCTTAGAAACATATAGCCTTCCAAGGCTGAACCATGAAGAACTGGAAAATCTAAACAGACCGATCACCAGTAACGAAATTGAATCAGTCATCCAAAACCTTCCCAAAAGCAAAAGTCCGGGACCAGATGGCTTCACTAGTGAATTCTACCAAACCTTCAAAGAGGATCTAATACCATTCCTGCACAAACTCTTCCAAAAAATTGAAGAACAGACAGTACTCCCTAACTCATTTTATGCGGCCAACATTACCCTGATATCAAAACCTGGTAAGGACAGCACAAAAAAAGAAAACTACAGACCAATATCTCTGATGAATACCGATGCAAAAATCCTAAATAAAATTCTAGCAAATCGAATACAACAATGCATTAAAAAGATTACTCATCATGACCAAGAGGGTTCATCCCCAGGGCACAAGTATGGTTGAACATACACAAATCCATCAATGTGATACATCACATAAACAAAATAAAGGACAAAAATCATATGATTATATCAATTGATGCAGAAAAAGATTTGACAAGATACAACATCCATTTATGATTAAAACACTTAATAAAATGGGTATAGAAGGAAAATACCTTAACATAATAAAGGACATGTATGACAAACCCTCTGCTAATCTCATAATTAACGGAGAAAAACTGAAGCCTTTTGCTCTACGTTCAGGAACACGACAGGGATGTCCCCTATCACCTCTGCTTTTCAACATCGTGTTGGAAGTCCTTGCCAGAGCAATCAGGCAAGAGAAAGAAATAAAAGGCATCCAAATTGGGAATGAAGAAGTTAAATTATCACTCTTTGCAGATGACATGATGCTATATATAGAAAACCCTAAAGACTCCACCAAAAAGCTATTAGAAACAATCAACGAATACAGTAAAGTTGCTGGCTACAAAATCAACGCACAAAAGTCCATTGCCTTCCTATATACTAACAATGAAATCTCAGAAAAGAAATACAAAAACAATTCCTTTTGCAATTGCAGCAAAAGAATAAAATACCTAGGAATAAACTTAACCAAGGATGTGAAAGACCTATATGCTGAAAACTATAAGACATTTTTGAAAGAAATTGAAGAAGACACAAAGAAATGGAAAGACATTCCGTGCTCATGGATTGGAAGAATCAACATAGTTAAAATGGCCATATTACCCAAAGCAATATACAGATTCAATGCAATCCCCATCAAAATCCCAATGGCATATTTTAAAGAAATAGAACAAAAATCATCAGATTTGTTTGGAACCACAAAAGACCCCGAATAGCCAAAGCAATCTTAAGAAAAAGAACTATAATGGAGGTATCACACTTCCTGACTTTGGCTTGTACTACAGGGCTACAATAATCAAAACAGCATGGTATTGGCAGGAAACAGACACATAGACCAATGGAATAGAATTGAGAACCCAGAAATAAAACCACATAAATATGGACAGATAATTTCTGACAAAGAAGCTAAAAACATACAATGGAGCAAAGACAGCCTCTTCAATAAATGGTGCTGGGAGAATTGGATAGCCACGTGCAAAAGAATGAAACTGGACTGCTGTTTGTCACCATGTACCAAAGTTAATTCAAAATGGATCAAAGACTTAAGCATAAGACCTGACACAATAAACTGCATAGAAGAAAACATAGGTACTAAACTTATGGACCTTGGGTTCAAAGAGCATTTTATGAACTTGACTCCAAAGGCAATGGAATTAAAAGCTAAAATAAACGAATGGGACTATAGGAAACTTAAGAGCTTCTGCACAGCAAAAGAAACCATGGACAAAATAAAGAGGCCACCAACTGAGTGGGAGAAGATTTTTGCAAACAGTGTCTCCAATAAGGGGCTAGTATCCAGAATATACAAGGAACTTATGCAACTCAACAACAAAAACACAAACAACCCAATTGAAAAATGGGCAGAGGACTTGAAGAGACATTTCTCCAAAGAGGACATACAAATGGCAAATAGACATATGAAAAAATGCTCATCATCACTAATCATCAGAGAAATGCAAATCAAAACCACAATGAGATATCACCTCACCCCAGTCAGAATGGCTATCATCAACAAGACAAATAGTAACAAATGTTGGAGAGGCTGTGGAGAAAAAAGAACCCTCATACACTGTTGGTGGGAATGCAGACTGGTGCAGCCGTTATGGAAGGCAGTGTGGAGGTTCCTCAAAAATTACGAATAGAATTGCCATATGACCCAGCAATCCCTCTCCTGGGTATCTACCCAAAAATCTGAAAACATTTAGAGATAAAGACACGTGTGCTCCAATGTTCATTGCAGCTTTGTTTATGGTGGCCAAGACATGGAAACAACCAAAATGTCCTTCGATAGATGAATGGATAAAGAAGTTGTGGTATATATACACAATGGAATACTATTCAGTAAGAAAAGATGATATAGGAACATTTGTGACAACATGGATGGATCTTGAGAGTGTAATGCTGAGCGAAATAAGTCAGACAGAAAAAGCAGAGAACCATGTAATTTCACTGATATGTGTTATATAAACCAAAAGCAACAAAAGCACAAGACAAACAAATGAGAAACAGAAACTCATAGACACAGACAATGGTTTGGTGGTTGCCAGAGGGTAAGGGGGGTGGGGGGTGGGAGGTGGGAGATGAGGGTAAGGGTGATCGAATATATGGTGATGGAAGGAGAACTGACTCTGGGTGATGAACACACAATGGGATTTATAGATGATGTAATACAGAATTATACACCTGAAATCTATATAATTTTACTAACAATTGTCACCCCAATAAATTTAATAAAAAAAAATCAGTCTGAGTATTAAAATCTTTGCACGTTTTCTAAGAAATTGAATATTTCAAATGCTTCACAGTTTGAAATAAGCTATTAAGTAAAATACTTCTTGTTTTTATGCTCTTATAGATTTTTTTAAACATTTTTTTTCTCAGTTTCAGGTGCACAAAACAATGTGATAGACATTTATCATTTATATCCCTCATACAGTGACAACCCCCTGCCTCCCATCCACTACCCCTCTGACATCACACACAGCCATTACAATCCCACTGTCTTATTCCTAATTCACACACACACACACACACACACACACACACACACACACATCTGTCTATCTATCTATCTATCTATCTATCTATCTAATCTATATCTATATATCTATCATCTATATCTATATCTATAGCTATATCTACATCTAGATATAATATGTAAAATTGTAGTTGACATTCATTATTGTTCAGCTTCAGGTCTACAGTGCAGTGATCAGGCATCTATATCATCCCTGAGGTGTTCTCCCTAATGAGACATGTGTCTATCGCATACCCTACAAAATCTTTACAACATTATTGATTACATTCCCCAAATTGACTTTCGTATCCCCGTGGCAATCTTGTGGTTACCGACTGTGCTTTCTAGTCCCCTCACCTTCCCCTTCATCCCCACCTGCCCACACATCTAGCAACCCTCAGTTTTTCCTCTATGTCTCTGAGACTGTTTCTGATTAGTTCATTAATTTATTCTTTTCTTTAGATTCCACATATAAGTGAGACCATATGGTATTTGTCTTTCTCTGTCTGACTTATTTCACTTAACATAATGTTCTCTAGTTCTATCCATATTGTTGCAAATGGTAAGATTTCCTTCTCCTTTATGGCTGAGTAATACTCCATTGTATAAATGTATCACAGTTTCTTAATCCAGTCATCTACCAATGGACAGTTGCTTCGCTCTTGTGTATAGTGCTGCAATAAACATAGCAGTGCATACATTTTTTTGAATTAGAGTTTTGGATTTCTCCGGATAGGTACCTACGAGTGGAATTGCTGGGTGATAAATTGTTCCATTTTCAGATATTTTAGATACCTCCATACAGTTTTCCACGGTGGCTGCACAAATCTGCAATTCCACTAAAAGTGTACAAGGGTTCCCTTTTCTCCTCATCCTCACCAGCAATTGTCATTTGTTGATTTATTGATGATAGCCATTTTGACCAGGGTGAGGAGGTATCTCATTGTGGTTTTCCTTTGCATTTTTCTAATGATTAGTGAGGTTGAGCATTTTTTCATATGTCTGTTTGCCATCTGTATGTCCTTTTTTAGAAAAATGTCTCTTCCTGTCCTATGACCATTTTTTAATTGGGTTGTTTGTTTTTTTGGAGTTAAATTGGGTAAGTTTATCTTAAAATTGAGATATTAACCCCGTATCAGATATATCATTGGCAAATATATTTTCCCATTCAGTAGGATCCCTTTTTGTTTATTGATAGTTTCCTTTGCTGTGAAAAAAACTTTCAGTTTGATGTAATCCCACATGTTCATTTTCTCTCGTGCTTCCTTGCCCAAGGGGATATAGCAGAAAAATCTTACTCCGGGAAATGTCTATACAGTTTCTTCCTACATTTTCTTCTATGAATTTTATGGTTTCAGATCTTACATTTAAGTCTTTAATCCATTTTGAATTTATTCTTGTATATGGTATAAGCAGGTTGTACAGCTTCATTTTTTGCATGTGTCTGTCCATGTTTTCCAGCACCATTTATAGACTGTCTTTACCCCACCATAGATCCTTGCTTCCATTGTCGTAGATGAAATGACTATATAGGCATGGTTTTATTTCTGGGCGCTCTATTCTGTTCCATGAATCTGTGTGCCTGTTTTTATGCCAGTACCATGCTGTTTTGATTACTGAGCTTTGTAGTATAGTTTGATGTCAGGTATCATTATACCTCCACTTTGTTCTTATTTCTCAAGATTGCCAAGGTTATAGGGGGTCTTTCCTGGTTTTATATAAACTTAAGGATTATATGTTCCCATGTAAAATGTCCTTGATCATAGTGTATGATCTTTTAATGTATTGCTGAATTCTGTTTGCTAATATTCTGTTGAGGATTTTTGCATCTATATTCATTAGAGATATCGGCCTGTAGTTTTCTTTTTCTGTAGTGTCTTTGTCCGATTTTGGAATCAGGGTGATACTGGCCTCGTGAAAGTGTTTGGGAGACTTCCGTCCTTCTAAATTTTTTGGAACAGTTTGAGGAGAATAGGTGATAATTCCTTTTTGAATGTTTTGTAAAATTCACTTGTAAAGCCATCTGGTCAAGGGTTTTTCTTTGTTGGGAGCTTGTTGATTACTGATTCAAAACTTAAGGATTGTATGTTCCTGTGTGAAATATTTCTGTGTAAAATGTCCTTGGTAGATAAACAGGAATTGCGTTGAGTCTGTATATTGCCTTAGGCAGTGAGAACATTTCAACAATATTAATTCTTCCTATCCATGAGCATGATATGTGTTTCCATCTATTTGTGTCCTCTTTAATTTCTCTCTTTAGTGTCTTATAATTTTCTGAGTAAAAATCTTTTACTTCTTTGGTTAAATTTATACCCAGGTATTTTATAGTCTTTGAAGCAATTGTAAAAGGGATTGTTTTCTTAATTTCTCCTTCTGATATTTTATTATTGGTATACATAAATGCAACTGATTTCTGAATATCAACTTGTATCCTGCTACTTTACTAAATTCATTTATCAGTTCTAATAGATTTTTGGTGGAGCTTTAGGGTTCTCTTTATATAATGTCATGTCAGCTGCATATAATGACAACTTTACTTCCACCTTATTAATTTTGCTGACTTTTATTTCTTTATCTTGTCTGATTGCTGTGGCTAGAACTTCCAGCACTATGTTGAATAGAAGTGGAGAAAGTGGGCAACCTTGCCTTGTTCCTGATCTTAAGGGGAATCGTTTTAGCTTTTTCCCCATTGAGTACAAAGCTAGCTGTGGTTTTATCATATATGGCCTTTATTATGTTGAGGTATGGTCCCTCTATTCCCTCTTACTTAAATGTTTTTTATTATAAATGGCTGCTGGATTTTGTCAAATGCTTATTCTGCATCTATTTATATGATCATATGATTTTTATTTTTATTTTTGTTAATGTGGTATATCACATTAATTCATTTGTGGATGTTGAACTAAGGTTGAATCTCACTTGATCATGGTGTGTGATCTTTTAATGTATTGCTGAATTCTGTTTGCTAATATTTTGTTGAGGATTTTTGCATCTATGTTCGTTAGAGATATAGGCCTGTAGTTTTCTTTTTTTGTAGTGTCTTAGTCTGATTTTGGAATCAGGGTGATACTGGCCTCGTGAAAGTGTTTGGGAGACTTCAGTCCTTCTGAATTTTTTGGAAGAGCTTGAGGAGAATAGGTGATAATTCCTTTTTGAATATTTTGTAAAATTCACCTGTAAAGCCATCTGGTCAAGGGCTTTTCTTTGTTGGGAGCTTGTTGATTACTGACTAAATTTCCCTGGTGGTAATCAGTCTATTCAGGTTTTCGGTTTCTTCTTGAGTTAACATTGGAAGGTTGGATGCTTCTAGAAAATTGTCCATTTCTTCCAGATTGTCTAATTTGTTGGCATATGTTTGCTCATAGTAATTTCTTTAAATTTTTTGTATCTTGTGGTATCTGTTGTCACTTCTCCTCTTTCATTTCTGATTTTATTAGTTTGGGTCCTCTCTCTTTTTTTTTTTTTTTTTTTTGATTAGTCTATCGAAAGGTGTGTCGATTTTTTTTATCTTCTCTAAACACCAACTCTTGGATTCATTGATCTTTTGTACTGTTTTTCTGGTTTCTATTTCATTTATTTCTGCTCTGATCTTTATTATCTCCGTCCTTGTACTCCCTGTGGGCTTATTTTGCTGTTCTGTTTCCAGATCCCTTAAGAGTGAAGATAAACTATTGATTAGTGATTTTTCTTGTTTCTTCAGTTAGGCCTGCCTTGCAATAAATTTCATTCTTAGCACTGCTTCCGATGCACTCCATAGATTTTGGGTCATCATGTTTTCATTTTTGTTTGTCTCAAGATATGTCTTGATTTGTTCCTTGATCTCATGGTTGACACATTCATTTTTAGTAACATGTTATTCAGCCTCCATGAATTTGTGTGCCTTCCAGTTTTTTTTCCTGTAGTTGATTTCTAATTTCATAGCACTGTGGCAGGGAAAGCAATTGGTATGATTTCAATTTTCTTATATACATCAAGACTTGTTTTGTGACCCAATATGTGATCTATCTTTGAAAATGTTCCATGTGTGCATAAGAAAAATGTGTATTCTGTGGCTTTGGGGTGAAATACTCTGAAAATATCAATTAAATCCAAGTGGTCCAATGTGTCATTTAAGATTGTTGTTTCCATATTGATTTTCTGTCTGGAAGATCTATTCCTTGTTGTCAGAGGTGTGTTGAAGTCCCCTACTATGATAGTGTTACTGTTGATCTCTGTCTTTATGTCAGTCAATATCTGTTTTATATATTTAGGGCTCCTATGTTGGGTGCATAGATGTTTACTAGGGTTATGTCCTCTTGTCGGATCAATCCTTTGTTATTATATAGTGCCCATATTTGTCTTTTAATATATTTTTCATTTTAAAGTCTATTTTGTCAGATATAAGTATTGCAACTCCAACTTTTCTCATTTACATTTGCATGCAATGTCTTGCTCCAACCCTTCACTTTCAGCCTGTGTGTGTTTTGATCTGAGGTGAGTCCCTTGTATACAGCATATGCTAGGATCTTGCTTTCTTATCCACTCAGCTACCCTATGTCTTTTGATTGGAGCATTTAATCCAATCACATTTAAAGTGATTATTGAAAGGTACATTGTTATTGCCATTTTTTTGTTTTTGTTTTTGTAGTTACATTGTTTTCATCTTTCTTCTGCTTAAAGAAGCTTTTTCAATATCACCTGCAATGCTGGCTTGATGGTAATAAATTCCTTTAGCTTATTCTTTTCTGGGAAGCTCTTTATCTCTCCAGCAATTTTAAGTGATAGCCTTGCTGGATAAAGCCGTCCAGGCTGTAGACCTTTGTTTTACATCACTTTGAATACCACCTCCATTCCTTCTTGGCCTATAATGTTTCTGTAGAAAAGTAATTTGATAGTCTTATAGAAGTTCCCTTGTATGTATCCCACTGTCTTTCTCTTGTTGCTTTTAGTATTCTGTCTTTGACTAACCTTTGCTGTTTTAAGTATAACGTGTCTTGGTGAGGATCTGTTTGGGTTTATCCTGGTTGGACCTATCTGCACTTCCTGGGCTTGTATGTTGGTTGCCTTCACCAGGTTAGGAAGTTTTCAGACATTATTACTTCAAATATATTCTCGATCCCTTGCTCCCTCTCTTCACCTTCTGGCATTCCTATGATGCGCATGTTGTTGCAGTTGATGTTTTTTATTCTCATTGTTGTTTATTCTTTTTTTCTTTTTGTTGTTCCATTTGGGTTATCTCTGCTAACTTGTCTTCTAAGTTGCTGAATGGATACTCTGCTTCATCTAACCTGCAGGTAATTCCTTCAAGTGTGTTCTTTATTTCAGTTATTGTGTTCTTTAGTTCTAACAGGTTGTTCATTATGATTTCTCTATCCTTGTTTATGTCATCACTAAACTCCTTAAACATTCTTATCATCAGTGTTCTGAACTCTGTCTCTGATAGGTTGGTTACCTCTATTTCATTTGGTTCCAGTTCCGGAGTTTTCTTCTGTTCCTTTATTTGGGACATATTTCTTTTTTTTCCTCATTCTGGCTGACTCTCTGTGTTTGCTTCGATATATTAGGTAGATTCACTAGGGTTCTTGGTTTTTGCTGTGTTATCTTATGTAATATGTGACCTTTATATTTGGCTCCAAAGGTGACTCTTGTGTTGTGTATATTGTCTAGTTCAAGTTGGTCTTTAATTGCTTTTGGCTTGTCAGTAGGTGGGATTGACTCCTAGACTGACTAGTTGTGAGACTTAGCTCTGGCCACAGGGGATATTCTGCTGCATAAGGGTTGACGGCTCAAGTGCATCTTGGCCCCTACGGGCTCTTGTGCCTGTTGAAAATTCCATCTGGGTGTGTTACTTGTATGACCAGGTTGACCTCAAACCTGGTAGTATTCTGGTTTGGTCTGAAGTTGGCCCCTGGGTGTGTTGAATTTTGTACCTCTTGAGCTGGGCCTGGTGTAGGGCAATTTCAGAACAAAGCAAATCACCAAGCACAACAGCAACAACAATAACAACAAAGATAAAACCAAATATGCTCACATGTAAAAACAACCGATAACACATACTCAACACGGCAAAAATATCAAAAATACAAAAACAAAACAAAACAAAAAAAAGCAGCACCAGTCTTGGCTTAAGCCCATCAAGTAATCTCCAGGTTGTTTTCTGCTGTACCAAAGAGACCTCTGCATCTTGTGCTGGCAGAGCTGGTCATCTGGTGCCCAGAGTGACCCTGGGACTGCAGTTTTAGATGAGTGGGGCTATGGGGTCTAGATGGTAGTTTTTACAAAGTCAGTGCAGTGTCTCTTCTTCCCTGCACATATGCATACTGAGAGTAACACAACCAGCCCTGTACCCAGGTCTCCTGAGTCTAAGGTCATTTCTTCAGTGTGTGTGTGTGTGTGTGTGTGTGTGTGTGTGTGTGTGTGTGTGTATGAGTGTGTGTGTTGTGTGTGTGTGTTGTGTGTGTGTGTGTGTGTGTGTAGGGCGGGAGATTTCTGAGCTGTTGAAAGCCCAGAGCTGCATCTGCCCCCTGCTGCTGAACCCTAGTTGTGTCTCCACAGTTGTAATTGCCCCCTACCTTAGGCAGGCCAGAAAGTGTGGGGGCTGGGGATGGTGGAGTCTTTTCTCTCCCAGCCCAGCAGTATCACACTCTTCCCAGTCTCTTCCTTGGGTCAGAGCTGCAGGCCGGGTATTCCCAGATTCTGAGCACCATGGCTCCTCTGTAATCTGACACTACTACTCAGTTCAGGGGCCAGCTTGAGTCTCTGGAAGGGCATGGGTTGAATTGGGAGAGTGACGGGAGGGGCCCAGGTATAGTGTTTACATACTTTTTCCGATCTAGGGCCCTGCTGGAGTCTCAGCTGAGGTTACAGCCTCAAATGCTGGATATGCTGCTCTCGGCAGGAGAGGTGAGCTGTGGGACACAGGGAGAGAGCCCACCTCCTTACTCTTGTGGTCTCTGTTCTGTCCTGGGAGCCTCTGCATTTCTGCAGCTGTGGATGAGGGCCCAGTCTCAACTCCGCTCCCTTCTCTCTTCCTCTGGTCGCCCAATTTGCCCACCTTCAAGTAATGCTCAAACAAGTTTCTTAGCTGTTCTGTGTGATGAGCAGAGAGTCCTTTGATGGTTTATAGATGTTCAATTTGTCATAAGTTCTGGAGGCGACCTCAAGAAGACCACCTCGCTGCCACCATTCCTATGATGTCCTCTGTGATGTTTTAAATTGTACCAAAGTGGAAAAAAGTGTGAATGCGGCCTCAGGCATGATGTCTGCCTAGAGTGATCTGACACAGAATGGCCAGTCTCCCAGGGAGGTAGTTAGATCTTATATGAAGTATTTTTTCAGTAGTATTTGTACTGTCCGAAGTGCATAAAGATATGCTTACTACATCTAAATATTGTTTAAAAGTGGGCATTTAAGTTTTCAGAATACCTCAGTTCTGGTGTAAAATGTTTGTTGCAATTGCTTTTTGTATATAAATGTCTCTTGAATAAAAGGAAGAAAAAACAAAGAAAAGACAATAACAGTTATAATTTTCCCAATGTGACGCAACTATTCTGTGTACAGGAGAAAGGTCACTAATCCTTTCCCTAGAAGAGGAAAGAAAGTTCTTGGGTGATGATAACTCTGTTCCTTGATATCCTGTATTTAAATACTATGATGTAAAGTTAATACATCTTACCTTATATAAATATAAGAGACGGAATAAAACAAATATATTATAAACACACACACACACACACACACACACACACACACCAAAATAAAGAAGAAATACTGATGAAATATGCATTCCTGAAGGTTCTGGGCCATTTGGAGTCCTGCCTTACTGAGTTGCAGTTTTATATTGATTTTCATCACAGTGCATAGTACTATAGTATTCAGCACAGTGCATAGTAGTTTCTATTTTCAAGATTTAACACTCTAGTTTGATTTAGCAATGTAGATTTGTTTAAAATGAAATTTCTTTGCTTTGCTTCCGTCTCTCACTACCGGTTTTAATGACCCTATTTTCCCAAGATTACATGTATACCTGGTTAATCTGGTTAATTGCCAGAACACTGACTCTAAACAAACTGTTTCAGCCTTTAGATGTCTGGAGGAAGATAATGAGTCTTCAACTCCCTTGCAATTTTCCACCAGATGATGCACGAATCCCCAGTAAAAATTGGGTCTCAGATAACATTATCTCAAAGCAAATCAGACCCCCAGGAGGCAATTTTCTGGTGTTTCTCTGGATTTCGGCACCCAGGAATGTGCTGAACAACTCCCTCTGTCCTTTGTACTGCCTCTTTTTACATGCCTATGAAACCTTCTGGCCATTGTAGGAAATGGGAAAGTGGCCTTTGAGACAGGAGTCTGCAATCTTCCCGGAATACTGGCATTTTCAGTAAACATCCTTTTCTTTCCACCAATGCTTTTGTTTCAATCATTGGCTCATGAGCAGCAAGCAGCCAAACCTGAGTTGGGCAACAGAACCAAGAGACTACTAAGAACTTAGAATAGTAATCCAGTTTCCCCTTGGTACTCATGATCAATCAATCCACCATTGCAGGAACTCCCTTCTTTGCCTACTGATCCAGAGGCATGAGGATCCCAAGTGGTCCGGCAACAATCTTAACTTCCAGTTCAATGGAATCATTGTCTGTGTGTACAGGTAGAAGTATTCCTTATTTTGGAACTAAGACCTCTAGGCCAACTGAGCATGACATCATGGGCACAGATTTTGATAGTGAGTCACTAGGGCTAATAGTGAGAGATCCACTCTCATTTCCACCCTTTAATACCTGGACCTGTGAACCCCACCTATAGGAGAAACAGCACCACATATTGGATGTGGATTCAGAGCATGTACAGCATGCTGGAGTACAATGACTCAGGCCTGCAAGCAACTGCCATCCACCTGGTATTGTAACTGACTCTTCCAAAGGCTTCTCCACCCTGTAGTCGAGCCAGCTGGTTCAGGATGGTGGCAAATGTAGTAGAGACCAGTGAATCCTATGAGCATGACCAAGAGCCAAATGCCACACTTCTTTTGCTGTATAATGAGGTCTGTGTTCATAAGCAATGCTGTGTGGAACACCATGATGGAAAATAAGGCATTCTGTAGGCACACAAATGGTAATTAGGGCAGAAGAATTGCAAGCAGGGAAAGCACATTCATATCCACAGTGTCTATTTCCAGGAAGGACAAAACGCTGAGCTTTCTTGGTGGAAGTGGTCTGATGTTGTCAATCTTCCACCAGCTAACTGGCTGATCACCCAAGGGAATGGTGCCATATCAGGGGCTCTTTGTTGGTCCCTGCTACTGTCAAAGTCTAAGTACAAGTCAGTGGTAGCCATAGCAAGATGAGTCTTGGTGAGCAGAAGTCCCTGTTGCTGAGCCCAGGCATACCCTCTATTTCTGCCACCATGGCCACTCTGTTGGTGACTTCACTGGGTTATGACAGTAGTGGCTGGGGAAAGAGGTTGACTATATGCACAGAATGGGTAATCTTACCCAGTAGATTATTAAATTATCTTTGGAGAAAACTCACATGAGACACAAATATTTTCAGATTTTTCACCAATTCAGAAAGATTTATATAGACCTCTATCTGTATTTATGATTCAAGTTTTAGACTTTTGTTCATGTTACCTAGAAAACTTGTGCTTATACAGATCAAACTACTGGACTGCCTATTTCACTTCTAGGACCACCACGATCTACTAACCAATGTCATAATCTCTGCAGATCGGATTAATCTGATTACTCTTGACTGTTTTGCCCATGATGGCAACTACACTCACCTTGCCTTGGGCTCTCCAGTTCCACCATTTGATCCCTGTCATCCCAGAATCCAATGATACCGTCGCATTCGATTTCCTAATACAGTTAGAACCATAATTCTCACTGTAAAATCTGGCCTACAGAGAAAAGGATGCCAGGAATCCTCTTACACACTTGTTTCTCACAATCCTGGTAAAAAGTTTGCTTTCTATACCCTGGTGACGCGATCTTAAATGATAAATTCACTGCAGCATCCCAGTCTTCCTAAACCCCAGGATCTTTTTCTGTGCACTATAAATAGACAAGTCTGAAGGTTCAACTTCATTTACTATAGGTTTCAGCTTGGCCCACATCTCAGGCAACCAACCAAACAGGGACATTTCTAACTCCCTACACTGAAACATCGTATCCTAAACTTCTCCTTAGTGAGTGCTGACAAGAGAAAATTTCTGAGATGTCCTAAATTAAATTGCACGTGGCCACAGGGTGGGAAGTAGAGACAAGGAGAGTTCATCAGTTAAGAGAGCCGTGGGTTGAAACTAACAGAAAACTGCCCACCGTCCTGAACGCATGCTCACCTTTGAATCCACTTCCAGGCGGTTCTCTCTGCTCTTACCTAGAGAGAACAGCCCACCACCAGACACCACCTCGTCCTGCTCACCCATGGAGTTTCCAGACTCTGGCCCACAACCAACCCAGAAGCAGCAAACACTTCTTCCTTATGCACTATTCACCTGGCCCAGAGGTTTCTCTCCTTCGCTTTTCCCTGCCCCCTTACCTATAGCCAACGTAAATATTTTCCAAACAACTCACATCATTCTTCCCCAAACTCAGGGCACGAAAGAGGCCCGTCAGCCCCAGGCCAGCGGACGTGTTTGTCTTCTCCTGCATCTAGCCCCGCTGCTGGTCGTTTAGACTGCATGCCCCAGGACCTGGTCCTTTCTTGGGCCACCATGTGGCCCAATAATTGTTTTCCTTCAGAGAAGCTTTCAGCCTCAAAGGTGTTTGTTTAACAACACATGTCAAGAAATTTTACTGTCAAAAATCAATGACAATGAAAGCATCCTCAAGGCAGCTAGGGAAAGGAAGACGGTAACCTACAAAGGAAAGCCCATTAGATTATCATCAGAGTTCTCAGCATAAACTCTGCAAGCAAGGAGGGAGTGGAACCAAATATTCAAACTATTGAAAGAGATAAATTATGAGCCAAGAATAATATACACGGCAAAGATATCCTTTAGATATGAAGGAGGAATAAAGACCTTTCCAGACATACAGAAGCTGAGGGAACTTTCTAATACACAAACTGTGCTGCAAGAAATACTAAAGGAGGCTATTCAACCACCATTAACAGGGACAATTTGTAGCAAACAAAACATTAAAAGGGGGAGAGTAAAGGCTTGAACCGGAATATGCGAATCGAGAAAGTAAGCATGTTGAAGAAAGTGGAATAATCAAAATATCAAACTTTCTTTTAAATAAATTTAATGGTAACCACTAAAAAAAAAAAAAATCCAGGACTGAAATATAATCCTCTCAAATCCTGATGCTGCTTTATCAACAAAGTTTATGTGATATTCTAAACACTTTGTTGTTGATCCAACAGTTTTCCGAGCATCTTCACCAGGAGTAGATTCCATCTCAGGAAACCACTTTCTTTGGACATCCATCAGAAGCAACTCCTCATATGTTAAAGTTTTATCATGAGATTGTAGCAATTCAGTAACTTCTTCAGGCTCTATTTGTAATTCTAGTTCTCTTGCTATTTCCACCGCATCTGCAATGACTTCCTCCTCTGAAATCTTGAACTGCTCAAAGTCTTCCATGGGGATTGAAATCAATTTTTTCCAAACTCCTGTTAATGTTGCTATTTTGACCTCTTTACATAAATAAAAAATTTTCTTAATGGCATCTAGAACGGTGAACCTTTTCCAGGAGGTTTTCAATTTACTTGTCCCAGATCCATCAGATAAATGAATATCTAGGGCAACTATAGACTTATGAAATCTTTTTTCTTAAATAACAAGACTTGAAAATCAAATCACTCCTTAATTCAAGAGATAAGGAATGGCTGTTGTGTTCACAGGCATAAAACATTAATCTCTGTACATTTCCATCGCAGCTCTTGAGTGACCAGGTACACTGTCAATGAACATTTTGAAAGGAATCTTTTTTTCCTGGGCAGTGTCCTCAACAGTGGGCTTAAAACATCAATTAAATATATATAAAACAGATGTGCTGTCATCCAGGCTTTGCTGTTCCATTTATTGAACACACACAGAGTAGATTCAGCATACTTCTTAAGGGCACTAAGATTTCAGAATGGTAGGTGAGTACTGGCTTCAACTTAAATTCATCAGCTACATTATCCCCTACCAAAAGACTCAGCCTGTTTTTTGAAGCTTTTACACCAGACATTGACTCTCCTCTCTAGCTATGAGTCCTAGACAGCATTTTCTTCCAGTACAAGTCTGTTTAATCTACACAGAAAGATCAGTTGTTTGTGGCCACCTTCATTAATTATCTTAGCTAGATCAGAATATTGATTAGCTTCACATTGCATATTGATGTTATAGAGATGGCTTCTTTCCTTAAGCCTCATGAATCAACCTCTGCTAGTTTCAAACATTTCTTCTGCAGCTTTCTTATCTCTCTTAGCCTTTAGAATTGAAGAAAGTTAGAGCCTTGCTCTGGATTAGGGTTTGGCTGAATAAAATGTGTGGCTGGTTTGATCTTCTATCCAGGCAACTAAACTTCCTCTGTATCAGCAATAAGACTGTTTCACTTTCTTATCATTCCTGTGTTCACTGGAGTAGCACTTTTGATTTTCTTTAAGAACTTTTCCTTTGTATTCACAACTAACCTGCCTGTTTTGTGCAAACGTCTAACTTTCAGCCTACCCCTGCTTTTGATACACCTTCAACACTCAGCTTCATAATTCCTAGCTTTTGATTTAAAATGAGACGTGTGACCCTTCTTTCACTTGAACAACTAGGAGCCATTATAGGGTTATTTACTGGACTAATTTTAATATTGTTGTGTCTCAGGAAAAAGGGATGCAGAAGAGAGAGAGAGACTGGAAGAGCAGAAACAGTTCGTGGAGCAGTTAGCACACACACGTATTGATTAACTTAGCCATCTTATATGGCATAGCACACAGTGTCTCAAAACTATGAGTACAAGTAATAGTAAGATCAAAGTTCACTGAACACAGATA
Organism: Rhinolophus sinicus; assembly: GCF_036562045.2. Lineage (NCBI taxonomy): Eukaryota > Metazoa > Chordata > Mammalia > Chiroptera > Rhinolophidae > Rhinolophus > Rhinolophus sinicus. The sequence continues at coordinate 1,039,978 of NC_133768.1, read as the reverse complement.
ATCATAACAATTGTCATAAAAATGAAATGGTTTGAAACACTGTGATATTTACCAAAATATTACAAAGACATCACGTGAGCAAATGCTGTTATAAAAATGGCACTGATGGACTTGCTTAATAAAAGGTTGCCACAAACCTCCAATTTCTAAAAACATAATTACATCACAAAATGATGGTTCGATGAATTCCCCTTGAAATTTCACCTAGAATTTTCAAGAAATTGAAACACAATAATACAACAAAGGACTCCCTGAGTGTCATACAAGCAACATAGGTGAGCAGGGAAGGAGGGAAGGGGGAAGTGCAAAGATGTTAGACACAGGTGGTGGGCTCCCTGTCTCAGGCTGGAGATCAGATCTCCATGTAGTCCAGAGATACTGCAGTCATGGGAGAGGACGGCTCCACTGCAGCCCACAGTCCCAACTGAGGGATCATCATATTACACAGCTGAGCCCAATGCTCACAGCAGAGACCTTGGAGCAAAGACTGAGAGAGGTAGTGTGTCAGCAGTGGTATAAGCCCTCACTGCGAAGCAGAGGATGTAAGACATAGGTATCTGGCTGGCCCCTTTCCCCACCCTCCCATAGCTCACCACACCTTCACCCTCCCAGTGCTAGTAGTGGAAGGGTAGCAGGTAGCAGTGTTAGACAAAATAACAGAATACTTAAAACTCTGAGTAGTGCAGCCCTACAGCCACAGACTCACAGCACAATTAATTCCAGTGAAAGGGAAGATCTACAGGGGCAAGATAACTGTGTGCAAATCAGAGCTACTTCTCAAAACCCACCAGGCCCTACCCACACCTACCTGGGTGGATCCTTGCAGGGGTAAACAGAGCCCCAGTAACTCACAGAAATGAATCTGGTTGCAGGGAGAGTTCTGCAACTCTACATCGAAGCACTCTACATCCCCCACAGATTAAGTGCCCTGAGACTCAGGTGACCTGCTCACAGATGTGAATCCCACCTAAAAGGGAATGCCCCCATCATGTGAGAAGCTAAAACACTGCAAGAGAAAATGCAATGCTACAATGTCAGATGGAATATAAGACTGCAGTGGAACAGAAAATGAAACATTCCACCAACACCTACTGGAAAGCGAAAGAGAGACCTCTTCCTATCAACCTGTTGCAGAACCCCCTCCCACAGGTACGCAGAAAAATGAATAATAATGCATTAACTACCATGAACAACCAAGATAATGAGAGAGCTCAGGAAAAAAATGTAGTATCCATAAAATGAACTCAAAGACATGGAAATATGTGACTTAAATGACAGAGACTCCCAGATTGCATTCCTGTAAAAACTCAGTGAGATGCAAGAAACTACAGGCAGACACTCCAATGAACTCAGAAATAGAACTAGGAGACGTCATAAAAATGGCAGCGTGAGGTGAGCGGGAGAGTACCTCTGTCTGTTACTTGTCTCAGCTCCACTCCTGCTGTCTCCCTGAGATTGTTTGTTCTCCTCCATTTATAGGGAATGGTAAAAACAGGCTGTGAAACATATATAGATGAGCTGTAAATGTGCCTAAGACTTGGAATGTAATCTGGGAGGGGCCATGGGAAGGATAGGGTTGGGTGGGCCAAGCCTTAAACCAGAGTTCCCCCTAACCTGTCAGGTATGTGCTGAACCATGAGGCAAGGAAGGTTCACCAGACAACCAATGTGTTGGTGTCAGGACTCTGGGGCCTAAGTGTGGAGATTGCCAAGAACATCACCTTTGGTGGGGTCAAAGCGGTCACTGTGCATGATCAGGGCACTGCCCAGTGGACTGACCTCTCCCCCCAAGTACCTCTTTCCCAGCATCAACTCCTCTGTACTCTGCATCCACTTTACTTCCTTTCTACCTGTACTCTCCGTTAGTTTTACCTGTGGGAAGAGGACATCAGCAAAAACTGGGCTGAGGTATCACAGCCCCGTCTTGCTGAACTCAACAGCTATGTGCACATCAACACTTACACTGGGTCACTCGTTGAGGAAATTCTTAGTCATTTCCAGGTACCTTGGAGCATCCCTCCTGACTATTTTTCTCAAATCCCATTTCTGGTTTGCTTTTTTAGTCGTTATTTAATGGGCTAGCCATGTGTGCCAGGTTTTGTGATGGTTTGCTAGTGTGTGGGGGCAGGAATTAGACCCTAGACCTGTCTTTGAGGAAACTCACACATTTTCAGGAGGGATTAGGTAGCCAGATGAAGTGGTTATGAGCCACTTCTGAACTCTGAAGCCAAACTGCCTTGTTATGGGAGCAATTTAGTTTAGCCTGCCTCATTTTTTCCTATCTGTGGAATGGAAACAGTAGCAATACTGAATAGAATTTTTGTGAAGGTTAAGCGTGTAGAATACCAGCTGACATGTGCTAAGCTCCATACAGGTATTTCTTGAATTACTAGAGAGAGAAGAGCATCTATCGGTGCTGATAGGCTGTTTCCCAGAGGACCAGGGTACTGGAAATCCTGATGTAGAAGTATGAACTTGTGCAGCTGCATGAGGAAGGAGATTGAGAGAGAGATCCCTGCAGATAATGACTAAGCATGCATATGGTTTGTTTTTGTTCTATTTTAATATTGGTTTTGGTTTAGAGAATCAAAGCAAATGAATGTGGGAGGGGGTGAGCCCAGAATGTCACTGCAGACGGATGTGCGACTTTTTTTTATTCTGACTCCCTGGGAACTATGAAGTGTTATAGGTAGGCAAGAACGGTGTTAGTCCACTCCCTGACTTTTGCTTGTACTACAGGTCAACAATAATCAAAACAGCATGGTATTGGCAGAAAAACAGATACAAAGACCAATGGAAAAGAACTGAGAACTCAGAAATAAACCCACATAAATAAGAACAGATAATTTTTGAAAAAGAAGCAAAGCCATACAATGGAGAGAAGACAGCCTCTTCAATAAATGATGCTAGGAGAATTGGAAAACCACATGCAAATAATGAAATTGGGCTGCTATCACCATGTACCAAAATTAATTCAAAATGGATCAAAGGCTTAAGCATAAGACCTGAAACAATAAACTGCATAGAAGAAAACATAAGTACTAAACTTATAGACATTGGGTTCAAAGAGAATTTTATGAATTTGACTCCAAAGGCAAAGGAAGTAAAAGTTAAAATAAATGCAAAGGCAAAGGAAGTAAAAGTTAAAATAAATGAATGGGACTATATCAAACTTAAAAGTTTCTGTGCAGCAAAAGAAACCATCTATAAAATAAAGAAGAAACCAACTAAATGGGGGAAGATTTTTGCAAACAATGCCTTTGATCAGGGGATAATATCAAAAATATAAGGAACTCATGCAACTAACAAAAAAACAAGCAAATTACCAAATTGAAAAATGGGCAGAGGACCTGAAGAGACATTTTTCCAAAGAGGACATACAAATGGCAAATAGACATGAAAAATGCTCAATATCACTAATTATCAGAGAAATTCAAATAAAAACCACAATGAGATGGTGGTCCTCACCCCAGTCAGAATGGCTACCATCAACAAGACAAATAGTAACAAGTGTTGGAGAGGCTGTGGAGAAAAAGGAGCCCTCATACACTGTTGGTGGGAATGTAGACTGGTGCAGCTGCTATGGAAGGCAGTGTGGAGGTTCCTCAAAAATTTATGAAGAGAATTACCATATGACCCAGCAATCCCTCTCCTGGGTATCTACCAAGGAAATCTGAAAACATTTATGCACAAAATCATGTGTGCTCCAATGTTCATTGCAGCTTTATTTACAGTGGCCAAGACATGGAAACAATCAAAATGTAAAAGGGGTCTAATATATGGTGATGGAAGGAAAAATGACTCTTGGTGGTGAACACACAACGTGAGATATAGATAATGTATTACAGAATTGTACTCCTGAACCCTAAGTATACTAACAATTGTCACACCAATAAACTTTAATTAAAAAAATAATGGGTGTTTGTCATGCATTATACACACACACACACACACACACACACACACACACACACACACATAGATGAATGGATAAAGAAGTTTTGGTATATATACATAATGGAATACTATTCGGTGGTAAGAAAAGAAGTAATAGTACCAATTGTGACAACATTGATGGATCTTATGATTGTAATGCTAAGTGAAGTAAGTCAGACAGAAAAAGTAAAAACCATATGATTTCACTGATATGTGCTATATAAAACTGAAAACAACAAAAGAACAAGACAAATGAAGAACCCCATAAACAATATTTTAGGGGTGACCAGAGTGTAATGGGGAAGAGACCTGTAGAGGAGTGTAAAAGGAGTCTAATATATGATGATGGAAGGAGAACTGACTCTGGGTGGTGAACACACAACGTGAGATATAGATAATGTATTATAGAATATCACTCCTGAAACCAAACTATACTAACAATTGTCACCCCAATAAACTTTAATTAAAAAAAGTAATGGCTGTTTGTCATGTATTTTATTTATATATATACATATATATATATGTGTGTGTGTGTGTATACATATATATATATATACATACACATACATATATGTACACACACATATATATTATATAATACATATTATACAATATTAATATATAATATATAATATACCATATATAATATATTATTGTATGTATTCCATAATATATAATATGTATTACATATTATATATATAATACATGAAAAACACCCATTCTATATACATGTATTTTTTTCTTTTTCTATAAATGTTTACAGATGAGAACTGAACCAGCAAAACTTGAGTACTGGCCTACCACTACCCATGGCCTGCCTTTCTCCTTTATCTTCTTACTCACCATTTGACAATAATGCCAGGCACTGTGCATCATCCTTTTTCTCTTTATAGGTCGTGGTCCTTACCAATACTCCCTTGGAGGACTAGCTACAGGTTGGTGAGTTTGGGTCTGGACTTTGAAGTAAAGACTGAATATAGAACATGAGACCTGTGGTTTCAGCCCTCACTGCCAGGCAGAAAATAGAAAACAAAGACGTGGAGCCAAGCCGACTCCCTTGTACCCTCACAGATTTCATCCTCCCAACCCCCCTAATGTTTTTGGTGGGCTCCAGAAAAAATGATATCACTTTGAGATTGAAGAACATAATATCTATAGCCCTGAGACCTGGAGAGACATTCCTGCACAAGCAGACATGGCTAATTTTACTGATAGGGTAGATTTTATTGTGGCAAGACAGCTGTGCATTGGAAGTCACTGTTACTTAGAGCTACAAACACACCAGCCAACTCTCAGATTCCATTCCAGCCCCACTTTTCTGGGCAGATCCATACAGGGGCAACCAGAGCTGATGAGACATAGACTCTGCATTGGGCTACAGGAGCAGCATTGGGGATTCAGAAGCTCAGAAATCAGTTGCCCCCTGAGACCCAGGTGACCCACTCACAGAGGAGAAGCCCACCTTCCAGCTCACTACAGAGCATAAGAGAAAATAAAAGGCTGCACTGAGAGAGAAAATAAAACATTGCATCAAAACCTACTGGAAAGCAAAAGAAAGACCTCTTCATATCAACCTGTTGCAGAAGACATTTCCATAGATACCCAGGAAGAGAAATAATAGCTCGTTAATTGTCATGAATAACCAAGGTAACAAAGCAGCTCAGGAAATAAAATTAGAAAATGAGCTTAAAGGCATGATAATATTTGACTTAAATGACAGAAAATTCAAAGTTGCAAGTCTCAGAAAACTCAGTGAGATGAAAGAATACTCAGATAGGCAGTTTAATGAACTCAGAAGCAAATCAATAAGTAAAATGAGTATTTAAAAAAATAATAAAAATTAAAAAGAAAATAAAAAACAAATAGAAATTCTGGAGTACAATAACTCAATAAAATAAATGAAGAATGAAATAGCCAGCTTAGGAAATGGAGCTGACCAGATGGAAGAAAAAAACTCAATGACATGAAAGATAGAAATCTGGAAATGACACAGATGGAAGGAGAGAGACTTAAGAGCTAAAAGAAATGAAAGAATGCTACAAGAAGTTTCTGACTCCATTAGAAAGAGCAACATAATAATAATGCATATGCCAAAAAAGAGAAGAGAGGGAGAAGGCAACAGAGAGGATGTTTTAACAATAGTCAACTGGAAATTCCCAAACCTGTGGAAAGAACTGGATCCTTAATTCCAAGCAGCAAACAGAACACCTAATTATCTCAAGCCTGACTGGCTTTCTCCTAGGCACATTATATTGAAGCTGTCAAAAACTAATGACAGAAGAATTATCAAGGTAGCCAGGTGGAAAAAGGCAGTGACCTACAAAGGAAAGCCAATTATATTATCATCAGACTTTTGTGCAGAAACTGTACAAGCCAGAATGCAGTGGAGTCAAATATTCAAACTATTGAAAGAAAGAAATTATCGGCAAAGAATAATATACCCAGCAAAGGATACCCTGTATGTATGAAGGAGGAATAAAGACTTTTCCAGACACACTGAAGCTGAGGGAATTTTGTTACACATAACCTGCTTTATAGGTAGCACTGAAGGTGGCTATTCCATCTGAAACAAAAAGAATCAAAAGAATACAAAATCATGAGTAAGATAATAACAGACTGAGAGAAGCAGGACATGGCAGCCCCTTCATAACATAGGGCAATTGTGGCGAGCCAGCCGCCACAAGTCGATCAGAACCTAAATGGGGGAGTGGGAATGAAATAAAAGACACTCACACAAATGCTAATGCTGCAGGTCTTCAGTGATGCTGAAGCCTCGAGTTTATTCTTCTTCACCAATATATGCAGTTTGAGTACGTGCAACTTAACAAAGAAAGTATGCATTACCTTAGCAAATGTAAATTTTTAACTTTTACATAGAGGATACAAAATCACTGAAACTCCCAAAAGTAATTATCCTATCAATTACCCTGATAACCATCAGTCTTCTGTGTCCAGGAACTGGCCGCTCCCACCACATTCCTCAGCAGCTTAGGTTAAGCATAAACCGAGCCATTCTATAACCATGGCTCCCCACATCTCCCCCTTTTTTATTTTATAGGAACAAAATCCATCTGACCAGGATGGCGAGGTGACAGTGCCTGTCTTAGGTGTCCCAGGACGCCTGCCTCAACTTACCCGTCTTTGGTACTCATATTTTATCATACAAGCCCTGTCTTAGGTGTTGAAGCGGCTCCCAAGTATTTACCCATCATTGACTAACCCGTCCCTCATAATGCACAGGGGTGAGAGGCTTAAGGCTTCGCCCTAAGCTCAAGCTGATGGATGTCAGCTCGTAAGTCTAACATCCTGCTGATGAAACATCTAATGAGGATGGGGAGTATGCACACAGATGCCCAATGTAAGAAATATCATAACAGAATGGGTAATATAAGGAATAGAGGGCAAAACATCCCTAAGAACATCAACAAATTCAGAGGCAGCCTGAGCTGCATCAAATTTTAAGGGTTCAGCTTCTCTCATACTTTGAATTTCATCATGAAGCTGAAACATGTCTAAAGATATATTTGCATCATGCCAAATTCCTTGAAGATGTAAACGAACCCGATTCCAATCATATTGACTATTATTATATTTTTTAGAAGTAACACATATCCAATGATATTTTGAATGACATTTTAAATGAGATTTAACTTTCATACCCTGAATCACATCTCCCATATACTGAACCGTATCATAAAGGGCATTCACTTTTTGTTCTAATTTCTCATCAATAGCTTTTTGGGTCCCTAAAGCCAAAGTAACATTTTTTGAAAGAGTATTAACATAATGAGCATTTTGAATAGTCTGAGAAAGAGCCACAGCTGCTGTAGCAGCAGTTGCAATTATACTAACCAAAGCCATAATTCCTGCAAGTAGAAGTCCAATAAACCGCTTTTGTCTACTCAAGGCATACTCGATTTCTTTAAAAATCTGCAAACTTCTTTCAGCATACCAAGGTCCAGAAATATTAACAGGAAGCATAACAAAAGATGGTTGTTTAAGTATCATAACATGAGTTCCTAATGGTACCCAAGAAATACAATTTGCTAAAGAACAATTACTACAGGATACATTAAATTGATTTTCTATAAAATGTACATTAACATTTCCAATCAAAAGTGCATAAAGGGAAGGAACACAAGCAGATATATTAACAGTCTTAGCAACAGTAGTCCAATCTCTAGTCCCATCTTTCAAGACACTCACATGACTGCAGGGAGTGCCTGATTTACAGAACTCAACTATTTGAACAACCTCATCCATTACTCCCATAAGTCTCCATAATGAATTTTGCTGATATTGTGTGTCAGAATTCCAAAATCCAGAAGTCAGTTCTCGGGCCCATCCGGACCGGTTACTTCTCGACCAGTCAACGATGTATCTGCCTGTTCCAGGGATGTCATAACGAACAGGATCATTGCCAGGACAGTCTCTCCATGGGACAGTCTCAATATTTAATTTCAATCTTTTATTGCAAGATGGACGTGATGGAGGGACGGGCAGATTTATCTTGCGTCCTCCGGACCAATCGCCTAGCATGTTAAGACGAACAGTCCATCCAACTAAAGAGTCATTAATGTGCATAGTGACAGGAGAACCACACAAGCACCCAGATGTAGACCTATTTTTTGCAATACAAATAGGCAAACCTATTCCTATACCATTATAAGTGAAATTCTTTTCCAGATGCTGTTTCATGTGCCCATCAGAGGGCAATCCTAAGGCATGAGTATCATTAACATAGACTGGAATCTCAGGACCATCCCACACAGCGGGGTGGAGGATTGGTGGATCAGGTACATAGGCCCAATACGTCTGGTCGTCTTCTGCATTGCTGAGGGCTATCAGCGTCATCAATAGGTAGAGGGTCCACATGTCGCACCAATCGTTCTGGCAGCCACCGGGGGCCTTCTGCATCCTGTGGAAAAACACATACATGTCCTCGTCCCCATATGAGGACTGGATCTGCGCCTTGCCAAGAGCCCGTAAGTGGATCTTTCCATTTGACCAAAGCCTGTGGGGCAGTGGAAGGATGCCAAAAGCGCTCCACAGCACTCTTGCCATGGGCATCCAAGGTCAAAAAATTTTGAATAAAGAGAGAATGAGACAGATAATTATGAGGCGTTAGGGGATATAACTCCCCCTTTTTTATTTTATGCAAATTAACTTTCAATGTACCATGAGTGCGCTCAACAATCCCTTGTCCTTGGGGATTGTAAGGAATGCCAGTAACATGATTGATCGAAAATTGCTGGCAAAATAGAAAAAATTTTTTGCTGGTATAACCTGAGCCATTGTCTCTTTTAAGTTTTTCAGGAGTTCCAATCATGGCAAATGCAGCAAGATAATGCCTAATAACATGGGATGTAGCCTCACCTGTCTGAACTGTGGCTACAACAAACCCTGAAAAGGTGTCAATGGAGACATGAACATATTTTAACTTTCCAAATTCAGGTATATGAGTCACATCCATTTGCCATAAGTCATTAGGACGTAAGCCTCGAGGGTTGACTCCATAATGAGGCACAGGCTGGAGATGTGAACAGTCCGGACACTGTTTTACTATCTGACGTGCTGCTTCTCAGGTTATATTATACTGCAATCTCAAGCTCTGGCTATTTTGATGGTGGAGGCTATGAGCCTTTTTTATTTGAGTCAAGGCAATGAGCTGAGTGGCAGAGTCTGCAATTTGATTTCCTGAGGTTAAAGGGCCTGGAAGATTAGAGTGAGCTCTAATATGGCCAATGTAAAATTTTTTACAGCGCAGCTGAATGGCCTGCTGTATCTGAAGAAACAGGTTCTGAATAACAGGATTACTAGTGCTAATAAAAGGTACCGTTTTTAAATTTTTGATGGCACGAACCACATAATGGCTGTCAGAGAATAAATTAAAAAACTGGGAAGCAAAGTCAAGCAATACTATATGAACTGTTCGAAGCTGAACTATCTGAGCTGAGGCTGGAGGTGTCTGTACTCTCTTGGTGACCTTTTTATTGAGCGCATAGACAGCTACACCATTGTTGGATCCATCAGTAAAAACATTAGGTACAGCAGGAAGAGGAGCATGTGATACTATTGAAGGGAAAATTGGATCATGATGTTGAAAAAATTGAAGCAATTTATGCTTGGGATAATGATTATCCAAAGTCCCCACAAAATTAGCCAATGCGACAGGAAAACTGTTTGTAAACTGCATCAGGCCTTGAATCTGTGTTTTTGTAAAAGGGATAACAATAGAATCTGGCTCCTTTCCATAATATTTTCGAGCTTCCAAGCGGCTCTCCTGAATTAAACTGGCCACAAATTCATAATAAGGAGTAAGATTCTTTTGAGCAGCTACATGGAGGTGTATCCATCTAAGTGGCCCTTCTTGCCATAACACCGCTGTAGGCATATGCTTGGTGTCCAAAACATACACATATAGAGGTTTAGAATAATCTAAAAAGGAGACATGCTGTTGATGAATGGATTCCTCAACCTTAGAAAGAGCCTTTCGTGCAGGATCAGTAAGAGACCTGGGCGAGGTCGGATCAGAATCTCCTTTTAAAATTTCAAACAGTGGTTTAAGATCTCCAGTAGTTAATCCCAAAGAAGGGCGCAGCCAATTAATATCTCCCAACAGTTTCTGAAAATCATTGAGATTTAAGATGATCTTTTCTAAGCTCTATTTTTTGTGGAGTGAAATACTGAGCAAACAACTGAAATCCCAAGTAAGAATAAGGCTCACTTCTCTGTACTTTCTCAGGTGCAAAAGTAAGACCCGAGGCCAGAAGATTCTTTTTCATATCTACAAAGCAAGCTAACAACATTCCTTCTTTCTTACAAGCCAATAAGATGTCATCCATATAATGAATGATATACACAGAAGGGAACTGTTTTCTGGTGTTATCAATTGCTTCACTAACAAACTTCTGACACAAGGTGGGGCTATTAGCCATACCTTGGGGAAGGACTTGCCATTGATATCTTTTCATAGGCTCCTGGACGTTCAGGCTAGGAATACTAAAAGCAAATCTCTTACAATCTTGGGGATGGAGTGGTATAGTATAAAAGCAGTCTTTCAGATCTAGCACTATTTTATAGGTATCCTTTGGAATAGCAGAAGGATGAGGTAATCCTGGCTGGAGAGCACCCATAACTTCCATAGTTTCATTTACTTTTCTCAAATCCTGCAACAATCTCCATTTCCCAGATTTTTTCTTAATTACAAAAATGGGTGAATTCCAGGGCGACGTAGATTCAATTGCATGGCTTTATCAAGCTGTTCCTGTTTATAAAAGACTGAGTGGCAGCCGATGGCCCAAAAATCCGCCCTGCGGCTGTATTGAGGCGAGACACAAATTCCTGAAAAGGCTCATCTGCTCCCTGCCTTATCTGAGAAACATGTTCCTCCTTGCGGGAAGAATCAGGCAACATTCGCCAAGCGTCTTTTGCCGCTGCAGTGGTTTGAGTGTAAACTCCCGCTGCAAAGCCCATCTGGTTTCTTAATTCAGCATATATGCCTTCTCCTGCTAGCATGTCAAAAGTAATAAGAATTTGCCTTAGGGCATTTTGATAAGCCTTCTTTTTGCAATTTTCATAAAACTCTGATTTCCATAAGAGATAGTCACCCCCGGAAAGGCAAGCATGGGCAATATGCTTCCAATCCTCTGCAGGGGTAGCTTCACTAGACAGGGCATCCAAAATTGCCATGGTGAAAGGGGCGATAGGACCGTATTGTGCGCAAGCCTCCTTTAATTCCTTTAATTGTTTCCATTGAAATGGCCTCCATTCTCTAAACCTGTTCCCTGCCTGGTCAAGCCTTTCAAAGATAGGATATATTCCAAATTGCTCTGTGGACTCCCCTTGCTTGTGAGCTTCTTCACAAGCCATTTGAAGAGGGGAGCACACAACAGAGTCCGACCCTGGCTTAACATAATCTGGCGGAGGCTTATTAGGCACGTCCCAAACCGAAGACTGCAGCGGAGGACCCCGCATACAGGGCTCCTCAGGAGGTGGTGCAGAGGGATTAACTATGGGGGGGTCTTTACCCCGAGGATTTCATTGATCTCTAAAAGGAATCTGGGGACCCCGAGGACAATTTCCTCCATCCACAGCAACTTTAAGTTCTATCAACTGTCCCTGAATCTTCTTTAGCTGATCTGCAAAAGAAAGTGCAGTGCCTGCAGGCTGCTCGTTTCCTTGAGCCATAGCCACCAAAGGAGGGTATTTGTCCCTATCATATTTGGCTGCCTTATCCTCTAATTCTTTCTGATCCTGAGGGTCTAAATCGTTCCAGTGCTCGACCGGAGGTTCCTGATAAACAGGCTCTTTGTTAATCTTAGAAAGTCCTTCTGTGTGTTTGGCTCCCTCCCCCTCCTCTCACTCCGCTAGAGAAGCGGCAGATGGAAGAATTTCCTCATTTCCAGCTTGTTTTACTTTCTCTAGCTTACAGCCCTCACGTTTAACATCTAAGCCATCCCTGATCAAAGTCCATAACCCGAATGTTTCTACAGGGACCCGCTGAGGTCCATGGGCAGCATAATAATCTTGTAACTGTTCTCTGCTCACCCGACTGCCACGGGCGGCAAGCAACTTCTTAAATCCTCTGACATACAGGTCCTTGCTGCTCGCGTGACCCATTTTTCCCCTTTTCGGCCCTTCAGTCAACAAAGGAAACAGTCAGATGCCCGTCTGGCCATGCCCCTTGCGGGACTAAATCTGTCTTGGCTAAGGCGCTTCGGTATAATCTCCCGAACTGGTGGACCGAAGTCCAGTCGCCGTTATGCTGTATGACAGAAACGGAACCGCACATTAGGGCCCAAGCAAGCTCCGTGACAAGAAGTCGTGGAACTATCACTCATTCACACATTCATTTGACCGAGGGGTAATATTACATCTAAATTTATCCCAAAACATCTGTGTCTTACTCACCGCGCATCCACTGAAATAAGCTCCTCTTCGAGCCGGGCCCTAGCCACCCGGTGTTCCTCACTGTTACCCCCATATTCAGGTCCCTGTTCGGGCGCCAAGTGTGGTGAGCCAGCCGCCACAAGTTGATCAGAACCTAAATGGGGGAGTGGGAATGAAATAAAAGACACTCACACAAATGCTAATGCTGCAGGTCTTCAGTGATGCTGAAGCCTTGAGTTTATTCTTCTTCACCAATATATGCAGTTTGAGTACGTGCAACTTAACAAAGAAAGTATGCATTACCTTAGCAAATGTAAATTTTTAACTTTTACATAGAGGATACAAAATCACTGAAACTCCCAAAAGTAATTATCCTATCAATTACCCTGATAACCATCAGTCTTCTGTGTCCAGGAACTGGCCGCTCCCACCACATTCCTCAGCAGCTTAGGTTAAGCATAAACTGAGCCATTCTATAACCATGGCTCCCCACAGGCAATATATCCTTAAATATAATGAAAGGTAAAGAAGATAAAAAAAATTAAAGAAAAAGGAAAAAGAGAAGGAAAAGACAACTTGCTACTGCAAATCAAGTCATAGCATAAATAGGGATAAATGGTGACAACAAACACATAACAGGAGAGAGTAGAGGTCAGAATCTGCAAAGCAGGAATGGAGATAAGAAGCATGCTGAAGAAAAATTTGCAATGTATATGAAACTTTCACTAAACTTAATGGTAACCCCTCAAAAAAAAATCCACTACTGAGACATATAACATAAAAAGAAAGAAGAAAGAGAGAGGAATATCATAGAATACCGCAAAACTAAAATAACAGACACAACTAAATGACAAAGAAACAACAGAGACGTCAATCTACATGAAACAAAATATAGAATGGCTATACTAAGTTGTGTCCATTTATATTTAGGATGATATGAATAATCACCCTAAATGTAAATGGACTGAACTCACCAAATAAAAGGCACAGAGTAGCAGATTGGAACAAAAAGCAAACCCAACCTTGTACTGCCTCCAAGATACACATTTCAGCTACAAGGTGAAATATAGACTAAAAGTAAAAGTGTGGAAATAAATACTCCAAGCAAATGCTATTCAGAGAAAAATGGGTGTATTATTCATACTTAGGCAGAAAAAGACGTCAAGATTAAAAAAAAAGAAAGAAAGAAAAGTGTAGGATGTCATCAAAATGGCGGCATGAGGTAAGGTCTGGAAATCTCCCCTAGAATTTACAACAAATTAAACAACAATAACTCCACAAAGGACTCCCTGCATAGCAGACAGTTAAGACTAAGAGGCACACTACTGAAATATCCTATATATGGGAAAATTGCATGAGCAGGGGAGGGGGAGGGAAGAAATGTGGAGATGGGGTCTTGCAGGCACAGGATGCAGACCTAGCTCAGTGCTCTGAGCTAGCTACATCCCGGAACTTCCCCAGCTGTGGGCAAGGGAAGAACTCGGATTGCTAGGGCTCCGTTTATGGCCCCCAGGGCTGAGGGGACAGCATATAACACGGCTGACCCCAATGCTCATGGCAGAGCCCTCACAACAAAGACTGAGGGATGAAGGCTGAAAATGGTGTTTTAAGCCATCACAGCTGCAGAGAACGGACAGCTTAGGCACTGAGAAAAGCTTACCCCTACCTGTCCTCCCAGAGCTTGCCTCACCTCCACCTGCTCAGTGCTAGAAGTGGAATGGTAGCAGTATCAGAGCAAAAGAACAGAATATTTGCAGTTCTGAGAACTGTGGTCCAGAGACACAGATTTGCTGCCCAACTACTTCTGGCAAAGGGGAGGGCTCTGTGGAAGCAAGACATGCTGTGGTGGTGGTCGCTGTCATTGCTGTGGGCCACCTCTCACTACCCACCCAGCCCTTGTCCCCATCCTATCTGGGCAGATCCCTGCAAGAGTAAAAAGAACTGCTGAAACATGCAGGCTCTAAATCTGGTGCTGGAAGAGCTTTGGAACTTCAAAAGCTATCGGCATCCCCAGACATACTTGGTGCCCTATGACCCTGACGAACTGTTAACAGAGGAGAAGCCCACTTTCCAGGGAATACCCCCATTGTGTGAGAAGCTGGGCTGGTGCAGAGAAAACATACCACTACCGTGTGTGAGAAGAAAAATAAGCTGCAGTCGGAGAAAAAATAAAACATTCTACCAACAAGTACTGGAAAACAAAAGAAAGACCTCTTCCTATCAACCTGTTGCAGAAGTCACTCCTGTAGATGTCTAGGAAGAGAAATAGTAAATCAGTAATCGCCATGAATAACCATGGCAACAAGATAGCTCAGAAAGAAAGTGAAAAATCTCCAGAGAAGGCACTTAAAGATACAGAAATATGTCACTTAAGTGACAGAGAATTCAAGATTGCAGTTCTGAAAAAACTCAACGAGATACAAGAAAACACAGATAGGCAGTTGTGGCGGGCCAGCCGCCACAAGTCGATCGGTTCCCGAATGGGGGAGTGGGAATGAATAAAAGACACTCTCACATATGATGATGGCGATCGCGGACCCCAGTGATGCTGAAGCCACTGAGTTTATTTTACTGCACCTATATATGCAGTTTGAGTATGTGCAACTTAGCAACGAAAATATGCATTATCTTAGCAACTTTAAAATCTTTAACTTTTACATAGGAGACACAAAATTCACTGAAACTCCCAAAAGTAATTATCTGATCAATTGCCCTGGTAGGCATCAGCCTTCTGTGTCCGGGAACTGGCCGTTCCCACCACATACCTGAGCAGCTTACAAGCTTAAGCTCCCCCCAGGTGCAGGCAGAGACAATTGCCTCAGGGGGAGGAAACAGGTAGCATAAACCGAGCCATTCTGTAAAGCTCAGAGTTTCCTGTAACCATGGCTCCCCACATCTCCCCCTTTTTTATTTTATAGTAACAAAATCCATCCGACTAGGATGGCGAGGTGACGGCGCCTGTCTTAGGCATTCCAGGACGCCTGCCTCAACTTACCTGTCTTTGGTACTTATATTTTATCATACAAGCCCTGTCTTAGGTGTTGAAGCGGCTCCCAAGTATTTACCCGTCGTTGACTAACCCGTCCCTCTAAATGCACAGGGGAGAGAAGCTTATGGCCTGCCTTAAGCTCGAGCTGATGGATGTCAGCTCGTAAGTCTAACATCCTGCTGATGAAACATCTAATGAGGATGGGGAGTAGGCACAGAACCAAACAGACACAGATGCCCAATGTAAGAAATATCATAACAGAATGGGTAATATAAGGCATAGAGGGCAAAACATTCCTAAGAACATTAACAAACTCAGAAGCAGCCTGAGCTGCATCAAATTTCAAAGGTTCAGCTTCTCTCATACTTTGAATTTCATCGTGAAGCTGAAACATGTCTAAAGATAGGTTAGCATCATGCCAAATTCCTTGAAGATGTAAACGAACTCGATTCCAATCATATTGACTATTATTATATTTTTAGAAGTAACGCATATCCAATGATATTCTGAATGACATTCTAAATGAGATTTAACTTTCATACCCTGAATCACATTTCCCATATACTGAACTGTATCATAAAGGGCATTCACCTTCTGTTCTAATTTCTCATCAATAGCCTCTTGGGTTCCCAAGGCTAAGGTAACATTCTTTGAAAGAGTATTAACATAATGAGCATTTTGAATAGTCTGAGAGAGAGCCACAGCTGCTGTAGCAGCAGTTGCAATTATACTAACCAAAGCCACAATTCCTGCAATTAGAAGTCCAATAAACCGCTTTGGCCTGCTCAAAGCATACTCAATTTCTTTAAAAACCTGCAAACTTCTTTCAGCATACCAAGGTCCAGAAATATTAACAGGAAGCATAACAAAAGATGGTTGTTTAAGTATCATAACATGAGTTCCTAATGGTACCCAAGAAATATAATTTGTAAAGAACAATTACTACAGGATACACTAAATTGATTTCCTATAAAGTGTACATTAATATTTCCAATCAACAATGCATAAGGAGAAGGAACACAAGCAGATATATTAACAGTCTTAGCAACAGTAGTCCAATCTCTAATCCCATCTTTCAAGACACTCACATGACTGCAGGGAGTGACTGATTTACAGAACTCAACTATTTGAACAACTTCACCTATTACTCCCATAAGTCTCCATAATAAATTTTGCTGATATTGTGTATCAGAATTCCAAAATCCAGAAGTCAGTTCTCGGGCCCATCCGGACCGGTTACTTCTCCACCAGTCAATGATGTATCTGCCTGTTCCAGGAATGTCATAACGAACAGGATCATTGCCAGGACAGTCTCTCCATGGGACAATCTCAATATTTAATTTTAATCTTTTATTGCAAGATGGACGTGATGGAGGGACGGGCAGATTTATTGTGCGTCCTCCTGACCAATCACCTAGCATGTTAAGACAAACAGTCCATCCAACTAAAGAGTCATTAATGTGCATAGTGACAGGAGAACTACGCAAGCACCCAGATGTTGACATATTTTTTGCAATACAAATAGGCAAACTTGTTCCTATACCATTATAAGTGAAATTCTTCTCCAGTTGTTGTTTTATGTGTCCATCAGAGGGCAATCCTAAGGCATGGGTGTCATTAACATAGACTGGAATCTCAGGACCGTCCCACACAGCGGGGTGGAGGATTGGTGGATCAGGTACATAGGCCCAATACGTCTGGTCGTCTTCTGCATTGCTGAGGGCTATCAGCGTCATCAATAGGTAGAGGGTCCACATGTCGCACCAATCGTTCTGGCAGCCACCGAGGGCCTTCTGCATCCTGTGGAAAAACACATACATGTCCTCCTCAAAAATAGGATAGACCCCGAACTGCTCCGTAGATTCCCCTTGCCTATGTGCTTGTTCACAAGCCATTTGAAGTGGCGATCGCACAACAAAAGAATCGGATTCCGGTTTGATATAACCCGGTGGAGGCTGTGTGGGCTTCTCCCAGACAGGGGGCTGTAACGGAGGATCCCACATACCGGGGTTCTCAGGAGGCGGGGCAGAAGGATCAAAAGGGGGATCCTCTCTCCCCGGATTCCAAGGATCCCTACAAGAGACTCGTGAGCCTCGAGGACCATTTCCTTCACTATTTGAAACCTTAAGCTCTATTAATTGTCCCTGAATCTTTTTTATCTGTTCCGACAAAGTAAGAAGAGCATCAGAAGTCGGTCCCTTTTCTTGGGCCATAGCTACGACAGGAGGATATTTATCCCTATCATATTTAGCAGCCTCATCCTCTAATTCTTCCTGGTCTCTAGGGCTCAAATTTTCCCATATGTCGTCTGGAAACTCTTGAGCAACCGGCTCTTTGTTAACTTTAAGAACTCCCTCTAACAACTTTGCGCCCCCTCCCTCCTTCTCTCTCTCTGCCGGAGAAGCGGCAGAGGCGGCAGATGGGAGAATTTCCTCGTTTTCAGCTTGTTTCACTTTCTCTAGCTTGCAGCCCTTTTGTTTAAGTCCATGGGCAGCATAATAATCTTGTAACTGTTTTTCCACCTTTCTTTTGCAATTTTTATAAAACTTGTCTAACTGTTCTCTGCTCACCCGACTGCCACGGGCGGTAAGCAACTTCTTAAGTCCTCTAACATACAGGTCCTTGCTGCTGGCGTGACCCATCCCTTTTCCCTAACTCGGTCCTTCTTTCAAACAAAGAAAAACACCCAGGTGTCCTTCTGGCCGTGTCCCATGCGGGGCTAAATCTGTCTTAGCTAGAGGCGCTCCGGTATAAATCCCCGGACAGGTGGGTTGTAAAGCCCAGTCGCCGTTATGCCGTATGACAGAACCGGAACCGCAGGTTAGGACCCAATCAAGCTCCGTAACACAAAGTCGTGGAGCTATCACTCACTCACACACTCATTCGAACGAGGGGACAGTGCCTTGCTCACCGTGCATCCACTGATTAGCTCCAATGAGCTGGGCCCTTGCCACACGGTGTTCCTCACTATTACCCCTATATCCAGTCCCTGTTCGGGCGCCACTTGTAGCGGGCCAGCCGCCACGAGTCGAACGGTTCCTGACAAGGGGAGTGGGAATGAAAGAAGGCACTCACACTTTGATGATGGCGATCGCGGACCCCAGTGTTCCTGGAGACGCTGAGTTTATTTTGTCCCCAGAGTTCATACCTTCTGTGGAGGTGCAGTTTAGCGAGTACAAAAATGCATTACCTAGTTAACAGTAAAACTTTAACTGTAACACAGGAGACACAAAATTTACTGAAACTCCCAAATGTAATTATCTTATCAATAGCCCTGATAGGCATCAGCCTTCTGCTCTGGGAACTGGCCACTCCCCCCACATTCCTGAGCAGCATGCAAGCACTCTCCAGATGCAGGCAGAGACAATTGCTTCAGGGGGAGGAAATAGGTTAGGTATAAACTGAGCCATTATCTGTTTTAAGTTTTTTAGGAGTTCCAATCATGGCAAATGCAGCAAGACAATGTCTAATAACATGAGATGTGGCTTCACCTGTCTGAACTGTTGCCACAACGAATCCGGAGAACGTATCGATGGAGACATGAACATATTTTAACTTTCCAAATTCAGGTGTATGAGTCACATCCATTTGCCATAAGTCATTAGGACGTAAGCCTCGAGGGTTGACTCCATAATGAGGCACAGGCTGGAGATGTGAACAGTCCGGACATTGTTTTACTATCTGACGTGCTGCTTCCCTGGTTATATTATACTGCAATCTCAAGCTCTGGCTATTTTGATGGTGGAGGCTATGAGCCTTTTTTATTTGAGTCAAGGCAATGAGCTGAGTGGCAGAGTCTGCAATTTGATTTCCTGAGGTTAAAGGGCCTGGAAGATTAGAGTGAGCTCTAATATGGCCAATGTAAAATTTCTTACAGCGCAGCTGAATGGCCTGCTGTATCTGAAGAAACAGATCCTGAATAACAGGATTACTAGTGCTAATAAAAGGTACTGTTTCTAAATTTTGGATGGCACGAACTACATAATGGCTGTCAGAGAATAAATTAAAAGACTGGGAAGCAAAGTCAAGCAATACCATACGAACTGCTCGAAGCTCAACTATCTGAGCTGAGGCTGAAGGTGTCTGCATTCTTTTGATGACCTTTTCATTGAGTGCATAGACAGCTACACCATTGCTAGATCCATCAGTAAAAACATTAGGTACAGCAGGAAGAGGAGCATGTGATACTATTGAAGGGAAGATTGGATCATGACATTGAAAAAATTGAAGCAATTTATGCTTGGGATAATGATTATCCAAAGTTCCCACAAAATGAGCCATGCAACAGGAAAACTGTTAGTAAACTGCATCAGGCCTTGAATCTGTGCTTTTGTAAAAGGAATAACAATAGAATCTGGTTCCTTTCCATAATATTTTCGAGCTTCCAAGCGGCTCTCCTGAATTAAACTGGCCACAAATTCATAATAAGGAGTAAGATTCTTTTGAGCAGCTACATGGAGGTGTATCCATCTAAGTGGCCCTTCTTGTCACAACACTGCTGTGGGTGTATGCTTGGTGTCCAAAACATACACATATAGAGGTTTAGAATAATCTAAAAAAGAAACATGCTGTTGCTGAATGGCTTCCTCAACCTTAGAAAGAGCCTTCCGTGCAGGATCAGTAAGAGACCTGGGCGAGGTCGGATCAGAATCTCCTTTTAAAATTTCAAACAGTGGTTTAAGATCTCCAGTAGTTAATCCCAAAGAAGGGCATAGCCAATTAATATCTCCCAACAGTTTCTGAAAATCATTGAGATTTAAGATGATCTTTTCTAAGCTCTATTTTTTGTGCGGCGAAATGCTGAGCAAACAACTGAAATCCCAAGTAAGAATAACGCTCACTTCTCTGTACTTTCTCAGGTGCAATAATAAGACCTGAGGCTAGAAGATTCTTTTTCATATCTACAAAGCAAGCTAACAACATTCCTTCTTTCCTACAAGCCAATAAGATGTCATCCATATAATGAATGATATGCACAGAAGGAAACTGTTTTCTGGTGTTATCAATTGCTTCACTAACAAACTTCTGACACAAGGTGGGGCTATTAGCCATACCTTGGGGGAGGACTCGCCATTGATATCTTTTCATAGGTTTTTGGAAATTTGGACTAGGAATACTAAAAGCAAATCTCTTACAATCTTGGGGATGGAGTGGTATATTATAAAAGCAATCTTTTAGATCTAACACTATTTTATAAGTATCCTTTGGAATAGCAGAAGGATGAGGTAATCCTGGCTGGAGAGCACCCATAACTTCCATAGTTTCATTTACTTTTCTCAAATCCTGCAACAATCTCCATTTCCCTGATTTTTTCTTAATTACAAAAATGGGTGAATTCCAGGGTGACGTAGATTCAATTACATGGCCTTTATCAAGCTGCTCCTGTACTAGCGCTTGAGCGGCTAATATTTTTTCTTGAGTAAGGGGCCATTGATCTATCCACACAGGCATATCAGATTTCCAAGTTATTGCTTCTGCAGTTTTTTGGTGGAGTACAGGTAGATCTATGACCCCTGGGGAAAATATCCTAAACCAGCTCTTTGTAAATTAGAGGTAGGCGAGATGGGTTCCTGACGTCCTTGTCCCTCAGTGCCCAAGCCTTGTCCAGGGAGGAGCCCTTGATCAAACATCTGCTGAGTTACTTGAGTGCTTGGGCTAAAAAGATAAACTCCCATATTGCTCATAGTGTCCCGTCCCCATAGGTTAACAGGCAGACCGGGAATAATGTATGGTTGGAAAGTCCCTTGATGTCCTTCCTCATCTTGCCATGACAATAAATTACTGCTCTGTTTAGGGGAATGAGACTGACCTATGCCCTGTAAGTCTGTATTAGTGCATCGCATAGGCCAACTAGAAGGCCAATGCTCAACAGCTATACAGGATACATCAGCTCCAGTATCTAAAATCCCTTGAAAACTTTTTCCACTAATTTTAAGCTGCAAAACAGGTCGATCTCTTTTTATTTCCTGAACCCAATAAGCATCAGAGGAACCGAATCCTCGGTCTCCACGTTTCTGACTTTGCCTATTTTTTCCTATTTTTACACGAGGCAAAATAATTAGCTGAGCTATGCGAGTCCCAGCAGGTATAACTGAAACATTTGAAGATGAGCAAGTCATAATCTTAATTTCTCCAGTAAAATTCTCATCAATAACTCCCGGGGAAATTTGAATCCCCTTCATAATGGAACTACTTCTCCCTAACAATAAACCTACAGTTTCTGGTGGTAGTGGCCCAAAAATCCCTGTGGGTAGGGCTTGCATTCCCATTTCAGGAGTTAATACGATGTCGGCGGTGGAACACGAGTCCAAGCCTGCGCTGCCTGGGGTTGCCCGGAATGAATCTGTGATGGATTTCCTCTCTGAGGTTCGCTCCCTTTCAGTTCGGGGATCTGCGGTGCCCCATAACATTGCTGATTCGGGGCCTGGGGCTGGCCCCTCACCCAGTTTCCCTGAATCGGGTTCCCATCTTTATCTGTCTTAGATTTACATTCATTAGCCCAATGTTTCCCTCTCCTGCATTTAGGACAAACATCTGGAGGTTTCTTAACAGGAGCAGCTGCAATCCCTGTTTCTCCCTTATCGGGGCATTGAGCCGCTCGATGTCCCTTCTTTCCACAAGTAAAACAAGCTCCAGAGCGACAACCTGCATTGAGTCGTGCCTGTTGCCATAGCACTTCCTTCATAGGTTTCCCCTGAAGAGCAGCCGCTATCGCTATGCCCTGGGTAAAAGAGGAGCCCACATCAGTGCACAGGCGAATGTAATCGGATAAGGTTCCTTTCTTCCTAATTGGCCTAATGACAGCTTGACATGCCGAGTTGGCATTTTCATAGGCAAGCTGCGTTATAAAGGACTGGGTAGCAATTGACGTCCCAAAAATCCTTCCGGCTGCGGTGGTAAGGCGAGACACAAAATCTTGGAAGGGCTCGTCAGGTCTCTGTCTTATTTGAGATACATGCTCCTCTTTACGGGAGGTATCAGGCAGTATTCGCCATGCATCTTTAGCCGCTACAGAAGTTTGTGCATAGGCGCCCGGGGCAAAACCCATGTGGTTTTCTATATTAGCGTATATCCCTTCGCCCGCTAACATTTCAAAAGTAATGGGGACTCGCCGCAAGGCATTCTGATTAGCCTTTTTCTTGCAATTTTCATAAAATTCTGATTCCCACAAAAGGTAATCGCCCCCAGAAAGGCAGGCATGGGCAATAGGTTTCCAATCCTCAGGGGGAGTTGCCTCTCCTGATAAAGCGTCTAAAATTGCCATGGTGAAAGGAGCTATGGGTCCATACTGCACACAAGCCTCTGTTAACTCTTTTATTTCCTTCCATTGAAATGGCTCC
Source organism: Rhinolophus sinicus (assembly GCF_036562045.2). Taxonomy (NCBI): domain Eukaryota; kingdom Metazoa; phylum Chordata; class Mammalia; order Chiroptera; family Rhinolophidae; genus Rhinolophus; species Rhinolophus sinicus. The sequence continues at coordinate 1,016,822 of NC_133768.1, read as the reverse complement.
CAATGCCGAACTCTGACTCCCGTTCTCCTGTCAATTCTATCAAAAATAGGATAGACCCCGAACTGCTCCGTAGATTCCCCTTGCCTATGTGCTTGTTCACAAGCCATTTGAAGTGGCGATCGCACAACAAAAGAATCGGATTCCGGTTTGATATAACCCGGTGGAGGCTGTGTGGGCTTCTCCCAGACAGGGGGCTGTAACGGAGGATCCCACATACCGGGGTTCTCAGGAGGCGGGGCAGAAGGATCAAAAGGGGGATCCTCTCTCCCCGGATTCCAAGGATCCTTACAAGAGACTCGTGAGCCTCGAGGACCATTTCCTTCACTATTTGAAACCTTAAGCTCTATTAATTGTCCCTGAATCTTTTTTATCTGTTCCGACAAAGTAAGAAGAGCATCAGAAGTCGGTCCCTTTTCTTGGGCCATAGCTACGACAGGAGGATATTTATCCCTATCATATTTAGCAGCCTCATCCTCTAATTCTTCCTGGTCTCTAGGGCTCAAATTTTCCCATATGTCGTCTGGAAACTCTTGAGCAACCGGCTCTTTGTTAACTTTAAGAACTCCCTCTAACAACTTTGCGCCCCCTCCCTCCTTCTCTCTCTCTGCCGGAGAAGCGGCAGAAGCGGCAGATGGGAGAATTTCCTCGTTTTCAGCTTGTTTCACTTTCTCTAGCTTGCAGCCCTTTTGTTTAAGTCCATGGGCAGCATAATAATCTTGTAACTGATCTTTCTTCTGGCTTCTTTACAAATTCTAAAAACTTATCTAACTGTTCTCTGCTCACCCGACTGCCACGGGCGGCAAGCAATTTCTTAAGTCCTCTAACATACAGGTCCTTGCTGCTTGCGTGACCCATCTTATTCCCTGACTCGGCCCTACTTTCAAACAAAGAAAAACACTCTGATGCCCGTCTGGCCGTGCCCCTCGCGGGACTAAATCTGTCTTGGCTAGAGGCGCTCAGGTATAACCCCCCGGACAGGTGGACTGTAAAGCCCAGTCGCCGTTATGCCGTATGACAGAACCGGAACTGCAGATTGGGGCCCAATCAAGCTCTGTGACAAAACGTTGTGGAACTATCAATCATTCACACATTCATTCGACCGAGGGGATCGTGTCTTACTCACTGCACATCCACTGAAATTAGCTCTTATACGAGCCGGGCCCTTGCCACGCGGTGTTCCTCACTGTTACCCCCGTATTCAGGTCCCTGTTCGGGCGCCAAGTGTGGTGGGCCAGCCGCCACAAGTCGATCGGTTCCCGAATGGGGGAGTGGGAATGAATAAAAGACACTCTCACATATGATGATGGCGATCGCGGACCCCAGTGATGCTGAAGCCACTGAGTTTATTTTACTGCACCTATATATGCAGTTTGAGTATGTGCAACTTAGCAACGAAAATATGCATTATCTTAGCAACTTTAAAATCTTTAACTTTTACATAGGAGACACAAAATTCACTGAAACTCCCAAAAGTAATTATCTGATCAATTGCCCTGGTAGGCATCAGCCTTCTGTGTCCGGGAACTGGCCGTTCCCACCACATACCTGAGCAGCTTACAAGCTTAAGCTCCCCCCAGGTGCAGGCAGAGACAATTGCCTCAGGGGGAGGAAACAGGTAGCATAAACCGAGCCATTCTGTAAAGCTTAGAGTCACCTGTAACCATGGCTCCCCACAGGCAGTTAAATGAACTCAGAAACTCAATCAAAGAACAGCATGAGCATTTTACGAAAGAGATTGAAATTTTAAAAAAGAACCAAATATAATTTCTGGAGATTAAGAACTCAATGGAAGAAATTAAGAAGAAATAACCAGCTTAGGTAGTCGAGTTGACCAGATGGAGGAAAGAATCAGTGACATCGAAGATAGAAACCTGGATATGATACAGATGGTAGAAGAAAGAGACTTGAAACTTAAAAGAAATGAAAGAACTCTACAAGAACTTTCTGACTCCATCAGAAAGAGCAATATAAGAATAATGGGCATCCCAGAAGGAGAAGAAAAAGAGAAGGGAACAGAGAACATATTCAAACAAGTTGTCAATGAGAACTTCCCAAACTTGTGGACAGAACTGGACCCTCGAATCCAAGAAGCAAATAGAACACCTAATTACCTCAATCCCAACAGGCCTTCTCCAAGGCACATGGTATTGAAATGGTCTAAAGTCAACAACAAAGAAAGAATCCTCTAGGTAGCCAGGGAAAAGAAGATGGTAACTTACAAAGTAAAGCCCATTAGATTATCATCAGATTTTTCAGCAGAAACTCTACAATCCAGGAGGGAGTGGAACCAAATATTCAAACTATTGAAAGAGAGAAATGATGAGCCAAGAATAATATATCCAGCAAAGATATCCTTAGATATGAAGGAGGAATAAAGACCTTTCCAGACATACAGAAGCTGAGGGAATTTTCTAATACATGACCTGCACTACAAGAAATACTAAAGGCGGCTATTCGACCACCATCAACAGGGAAAATTTGTGGCAACCAAAACAAGAAAAGGGGGAAAGTAAAGGCCTGAACCAGAATATGGGAATGGAGAGAGTAAGTGTGCTAAAGAAAATGGTATATTCTAAATATCAAATTTATTTTACATAAACTTAAGAGTAACCACTCAAAAAAAAAAAAAAAATCCAGGACTGAAATATATACTGTAGTAAAAGAAGAAACAGAGGCAAACATCATAGAATACCACAACACAGAAATAATAGACAACAACAAAAAGGCAAAGAAACAATGGAGAAACAGCCTTACCAGACAACTTAAGATAGAATGACAAGAAATCCTCACATATCAATAATCACCCTAAATGTAAATGGATTGAACTCACCAAAAAAAGGCACAGAGTAGCAGATTGGATCAAAAAACTAAACACAACCATATGCTGTCTCAAAGAGACACATCTCAGCTACAAGGACAAGCACAGACTCAGGTGAAAGGGTGAAAATTGACACTCCAAGCAAATGGTATCCAGAGAAAATCAGGTGTAGCCATATGATATCAGATGAAACAGACTTCAAGGTGAAAAAGATAACAAGAGACAAAGATGGACATTTCATAATGGTGAAGGGGACTATACAACAAGAAGACATTACAGTCGTCAATATTTATGCCCCCAATCAGGGAGCACCAAAATATACCATGCAACTACTAACAGAACTAAAGGGAGAAATTGACCAAAACACACTTATACTAGGGAACCTCAATATGTCATTGATAGGTATGGATAGATCATACAAACAGACAATCGGTAAGAAAAATCATCCTTAAATGACACATTAGGTTAAGTGGACCTAATTGACACTTATAGAGGACTTCATCCTAGATAACCAGACTACATATACTTTTCTAGTATTCCTGGGACATTCCAAAGGATAAAGTATATGTTGCGACATAAAAGCAGCCTTAGCAAATGTAGGAAGATTGAAATCATACCAAACATACTCTCTGATCACAAGGATTTGAAATTGAATATCAACTGTGAAAAGAAAGCAAGAAAACCACAATATATGGTGATTAAACAACATGCTATTAAAGAAAGACCAGGTCAAAGAAGAAGTGAAGGGAGAGATCAAAAGTCACATTGAAACAAATGAGAATGAAAATGCATGCTATCAAACTTGTTGGCATGCAGCAAAAGCAATAATAAGAGGGAAATATACATCATTACAGGCCTATCTCAAGAAACAAGAAAAATCCCAAATAAACAACCTAGCATTACAGCTTAAAGAACTACAAAAAGAAGAATGATTAAGACCGAAAGTCAGCTAAACAAAATGAATAATAGAAATTAGAGCAGAACTAAATGAAATAGAGAACAAATGATAGTAGAAAAAAATGTGATAAAGAGCTGTTTCTTTGAAAAGATTAATAAAATTGAGAAACCCGGGCTAAGCTCCCTAAAATAAATGAGAAAAAACACAAATAAACAAAGTCAGAAATGAAAGAGGAGTAGTTATCATGGTTACTGCAGAAATACAAAGGATCATACAAGAATACGTTGAAGTACTATGAGGTCCAGCAATTAAGTTCACGAACTCATCCTAGAAGAAGTGCTACATACTTCATTGCTGACTATCACTACAGTCACCTTCAAAGTACTCTCCTTTGGAATCTATGCACCAATGCCAGTGCCTAGTCCACCCTTCAAAGCAATTTTGGAACTCTTTTTCCTGGAATAGTCATCATAGCTGTTGTATTAACCTTGATGTCCTGAACATCATCCAAATATCTTCCTTTCAATATTTCCTTTATCTTTGAGTAAAGAATGAAGTCACTGGTGGAAGTATCAGGTGAGTAGGCAGGATGTTCCAATACAGTTGTTTGTTTACTGGCTAAAACGTCCATCACAGATAATGCCCTGTGAGCTGGTGCACTGTGGTGATGCAAGAACCATGATTGTTGGTGAAAAGTTCATGTCGTCTAACTTTTTCATGCAGCCTTTTCAGGACTTCCAAAGAGTCTACATGGTTAACTGTCCAGTTGGTACAAATTCATAAGGAATAATCCCTCTGATATCAAAACAGGTTAGCAACATTGTTCCAAGTTCAGGAACCTAATTGTCAGACCTGGTATAGGCTACCAAGTTCAATAACCAAGAGGAAATGGACAAGTTCTATTTTGTTCATTAATCTTTATTATCTGTCTCTAATCTTTCTTATCTTCTTCCTTATACAACCTTTGTGCTTATTTTGCTATTGTTTTTTTCCAGTTCCCTTAAGTGTAAAGATAAACTGTTTGAGATTTTTCTTGTTTTTTTTAGGTAGGCCTGCATTTGTATGAATTTCCCTCTTAGGATTGCTTTTGCTGCATCCCATAGATTTTGTCATGTGTTTTCATTTTTGTTTGTCTCGAGGTATGTTTTGATTCCTTCCTCGATCATTGCTGACTCATTCTTTACTTAGTAACATGTTATTCAACCTCCATGTATTTGTGTGTTTTCCAGGTTTTTTCTTGTAATTGATTTCTAATTTCATAGCACTGTGGTCATGAAAGACGCTTGATATGGTCTCATTTTTCTTAAATTTATGAGACTTGTTCTGTGGCCTGACATGTGGTCTATCTTGGAAAATGTTCCATGTGCACTTGAGAAGAATGTATATTCTGCAGCTTTGGAATGAAATGCTCTAAAAATATCTATTAAATTCAACTGGTCTCATGTGTCATTTAAGGCCAATGTTTCCATATTGATTTTCTGTCTGGAGGATGTGTCCCATGTTGTTAGTGGTGTGTTGAAGTCTCCTACTATGATAGTGTTACTGTTGATCTCTGTCTTTACATAGGTCATATCTGTTTTATATATTTAGGTTTGCATATGTTGGGTGCATTGATGTTTACTAGGGTTATGTTCTCTTGTTGGATCAATCCCTTTATCATTATGCCATACCCTTCTTTGTCTTTTATTATATTCTTTGTTTTAAAGTCTATTTCATCAGATATAACTTTTGCTATGTCAGCTATTTTTTCTCATTTCCATTTGCATGAAACATCTTACTCCATTCATTTACATTCAGCCTGTGTGTGTCTTTTGATCTGAGGTGAGTCTCTGTATACAGCATATGCAAGGGTCTTATTTTCTTATCCAATCAGCCACCCTATGACTTTTGATTGGAGCATTTAATCCATTTACATTTCAAGGGATTATTGATAGGTACCTAGTTGTTGCCATTTTATTATTTGTATTTCTGGTCTTTGTTAGTTTGATTGTTTTCGTCTTTCTTCTGCTTAAAGGAGCTCTTTTTACATTTCCTGCATTGCTGGCTTGGTGGTAATGATTTTCTTTAGCTTATTATTTTCTGGGAAGCTCTTTATCTCTCCTTCAAATTTAAATGATAGCCTTGATGGATAGAGCAATTTAGGTTGTAGGCCTTTGTTTTCCATCACTTTGAGTATCTCCTGCTACTCCCTCCTGGCCTGCAAAGTTTCTGTAGAAAAGTCAGCTGATAGTCTTATGGGAGCACCCTTGTATGCAACTCACTGTGTGTCTCTGTCTCCTTTCTGTATTTTCTCTGAGTCTTTCACCTTTGCCATTTTAACTATAATGTTTCTTGGTGTGGGCCTGTTTGTGTTCATCTTGGTTTGAACTCTATGCACTTCCTGGGCTTGTATGTCAATTTCCTTCACAAGGTTAGGGAAGTTTTCAGTCATTATAACTTCAAATATGTTCTCGATCCCTTGTTCCTTCTGCTTCTCCTTCTGGTATTCCTATGATGTGCATGTAGTTGTGCTTAATATTATCCCACAGGTCTCTTAAACTATTTTTATTGTTTTTTATTCTTTTTTCTAAATATTTGTTCTGCTTGGGTGATCTCTGCTAGCTTGTCTTTTAAATCACCGATTCAATCTTCTGCTTCATCTAACCTACTGGTAATTCCTTCGAGTGTGTTCTTTACTTTAGTTATTGTATTCTTTAGTCTATTGTGTTGTTTTTTATAATTTCTCTATCCTTCTTTATGTGCACACTAATTTTCTTAAACATTTTTATCATCTGTGTTCTAAACTCTGTCTCTGATACATTGTTTACCTCTATTTCATTTAGTTTGAATTCTGGAGGTTTCTTCTGTTCTTCTATTTGGGACATGTGTGTTTCTTTGTTTCCTCATTCTGGCTGTCTATCTGTGGTTGCTTCAATCTATTAGGTAGATCCCCTATGTCTCTCAGTCTTTGCTAGGTGGTCTTATGTACCATGTTTCCCCCAAAATAAAACCTGGCCGAACCATCAGCTCTAATGTGACTTTTCGAGCAAAAATTAATAGAAGACCCAGTATGGTATTATATTGTATTACATTATATTATATAAGACCCGGTGTTATGTTATGTTATGTTATGTTATGTTAATTACATTATGTTATAAATACCCAGACTTATACTAAATTAAAATGAGGCTGCGTTTTATATTAGTTATGCTCCAAAAGATTCATTAGAGCTGATGTTCCTTCTAGGTCTTATCTTTGGGGAAAGACGGTACTATGTGTTCTTTATATTTGATTTGTGCAGTCTCCCTATTCTCCTGGGAATTTGTTCCAGAGGTGTCCCTTGTGTTGAGTGTATTCTCCTGTAGAAGTTGACCTCAATTGCTTTTTGTTTTTCAGTAGGTGGAGTTGACTTTTAAGCTGACTGGTTGTGAGAATTAGCTATGCCCACAATGCATGAGCTGCTGCATGAGGGTTGACCCCTCAGATGAGGCTTGGCCCGAAATGCTCTGATGCCTGTAGAGACTTCCCTTTGGGTGTGTCACTTGTAGGTAAAACCCAGTAATGCTCTGGTTTGGTTTGGAGTTAGTCTCTTGTTTTTTGATACTTGTGCCTCTTTGGCTGGGCCTAGTGCAGGACTATTGCAGAACAAAACAAATCAACAAGTACAACAATAACAACAACAAAACAACCCAAATACACTCACGTGTTAAAACAACTAACAACCAACTTTCAACCCAAACAAAAATTCAACAATACAAAAGCACGAAACAAAAATAGCAAAATAAAAATAGCAACACCCCCCAAAAATAATCAATACAGAAAAGTGGAAAGAAGGAGGCAACTTAGAGCAAAGAAAAGAAAAAAGTAAAGAAGAGAGAGAGAAAGGGAGAAAAAGAGAGAGAGAAAAGAGAAAGAGACAATATATATATATATATATATATATATATATATATATATATATATATATATGTATATATATGTATATATACATATACATATACATATATGTGTGTATACATATATATGTGTGTATACATGTATATGTATATATACACATATATTCTGAGAAAGAATATGTATATAGATATAGTTATAGATATAGTTATATATATGTATATATACTCATTAAAAAAAAAATCTCCAGTCTTGGCTTAAGCCCACCAAGCTATCTCCAGATTGTCCTCCATTGTACAAAAACTCCTCTGCATCTTGAGCAGGCAGAATCGGCCACCTGGTATCCAGAGTGACCATGACACTGCAGTTGTAGATGAATGGGGTTCTGGTGTATGGTTGGTGATTTTTACGGTAAGTGTAGTTTCTGCTGTTGCCTGCAAAAAAGCGAACTGATTGCATCACAGCCAGCCACTGGGAGGTGGGCTTATTCCCTGTGCTCAGGTCTCCTGGGTCTTAGGGCACTTCTTCCGTCAGGGTTGTGGAGGGACTGAGCTGCCAAAAGCCGAGAGCTGCCTGTGCCACCCGTTGATGACCCCTGCCTGTGTCTCAGCAGCTATAATTCCCATCAGGACCTGCCCAGAAAAGGTGCAGGCTAAATAGGCAGGTGTCTTTGTCTCCCTTTCCAGACTGTTCTCTAGGTTAAAACTGTATAGTTGCTTTTTGCCAGTTCTTGAGTGCTACAGCTCCTCTATAATCTGACACTATTCCCCTTCCATTCAGGTACCAGCTTAACACTCTGGAAGTGCAGAAGGAAGAGGGCTCTGGCAGAGTGTGGGTGTTTGCCGGGGTATGCAGTTTTCTCTGCTTTCTCTCTGACCAAGTAACCCAGTCACAGATCTCAGCTGAGGTTTCTTACTAGAACACGTCCTATACCCTGATTGCTCTGCAGGACTGTGAGGCAGAGAGCCCACAGCCTGGCTGCTGCAATCTGCGGCCTGTGTCCACAGCCTCTCCAACAATTCTTACCATTTGCATTAATAATAGCCATTCTGCCTGGGGTGAGTTAATATCTCATTGTGGTTTTTATGTGCATTTCTCGGATGATTAGTGATGTTGAGCATTTTTTCATATGTCTATTTGCCATTTGTATGTCCTCTTTGGAGAAATGTCTCTTCAGGTCCTCTTCCCATTTTTCAATTGGGTTGTTTGTTATTTTTTCTTGAGTTTCATGAGTTCCCTGTATATTTTGAATATTAGCCCCTTATCAGAGGCACTGTTTGCAAAAATCTTCTCCCATTCAGTTGGTTGCCTCTTTATTTTGTCGATGGTTTCTTTTGCTGTGCAGAAGCTTTTAAGTTTCATATAGTCCCATTCGTTTATTTTAGCTTTTACTTCCATTACCTTTGGAGTCAAATTCATAAAATGCTCTTTGAACCCAAGGTCCATAAGTTTAGTACCTATGTTTTCTTCTATGCAGTTTATTGTGTCAGGTCTTATGCTTAAGTCTTTGATCCATTTGGAATTAATTTTGGTACATGGTGTCAGATAGCAGTTCAGTTTCATTCCTTTGCACATGGCTTTCCAATTCTCTCAGCACCATTTACTGAAGAGGCTATCTTTTCTCCATTGTATGTTTTTAGCTTCTTTGTCAAAATTTATCTGTCCATAATTATGTGGTTTTATTTCTGGATTCTCAATTTTATTCCATTGGTCTGTGTGTCTGTTTCCCTGCCAATAACATGCTGTTTTGATTATTGTAGCCCGGTAGTACAAGCTAAAGTCAGGGAGCGTAATATCTCCAGTATTGTTCTTTTTTCTTAAGATTGCTTTGGCTATTCAGAGTCTTTTGTGGTTCCAAACAAATCTGATGATTTTTTGTTCTATTTCTTTAAAAAATGCCATTGGGATTTTGATGGGGATTGCATTAAATCTGTATATTGCTTTGGGTAATATGGCCATTTTAACTATGTTGATTCTTCCAATCCATGAGCACGGAATGTCTTTCCATTTCTTTGTGTCTTCTTCAATTTCTTTCAAAAATGTCTTATAGTTTTCAGCATACAGGTCCTTCACATCCTTGGTTAAGTTTATTCCTAGGTGTTTTATTCTTATTGCTGCAATTGCAAAAGCAATTGTTTTTTGTATTTCTTTTTCTGAGATTTCATTGTTAGTATATAGGAATGCAATGGACTTTTGTACATTGATTTTGTAGTCAGCAACTTTACTATATTCATTGATTGTTTCTAATAGCTTTTTGGTGGAATCTTTAGGGTTTTCTGTATAGAACATCATGTCATCTGCAAAGAGTGATAATTTAAATCTTCATTCCCAATTTGAATGCCTTTTATTTCTTTCTCTTGCCTGATTGCTCTGGCAAGGACTTCCAACACTATGTTGAAAAGCAGAGGTGATAGGGGAGAGCCCTGTCGTGTTCCTGAGTATAGAGCAAAGGGCTTCAGTTTTTCACCATTAATTATGAGATTAGCTGAGGGCTTTTCATATATGGCCTGTATTATGTTAGTGTATTTTCCTTCTACACCTATTTTATTAAGAGTTTTAATCATAAATGGATGTCATATCATGTCAAATGCTTTTTCTGCATCAATTGATATAATTATATGATTTTTGTCCTTTATTTTGTTTATGTGATATATTATATTGATGGTTTTGTGGGTATTGAAACTTCCTTTTGCTCCTGGGATGAACCCCACTTGGTCGTGATGAGTAATCTTTTTAATGCATTGTTGTATTCAATTTGCTAGAATTTTGTTTAGGATTTTTGCATCTGTATTCATCAGAGATATTGATCTGTAGTTTTAATTTTTTGTGTTGTTTACCAGGTTTTGGTATCAGTGTAATGTTGGCCTCATAAAATGAGTTAGGGAGTACTGTCTCTTCTTCAATTTTTTGGAAGAGTTTGAGCAGGATTGGTATTAGATCCTTTTTGAAGGTTTGGTAGAATTCACTAGTGAAGCCATCTGGTCCCGGACTTTTGCTTTTGGGAAGGTTTTGGATGACTGATTCAATTTTGTTACTGGTGATCAGTCTGTTTAGATTTTCCAGTTCTTCATGGGTCAGCCTAGGAAAGCTATATGTTCTGACAACTTGTCCATTTCTTCTAGGTTATAATTTGGTGGCATATAGTCCTTCATAGTATTCTTGGTTGATCCTTTGTATTTCTGTGGTGCCCATGACAACATCCCCTTTTTCATTTCTGATTTTGTTAAATAGTGTCTTCTCTCTTTTTTATCTAGTGAGTCTCGCCAACGGTGTGTCAATTTCGTTAATCTTTTCCAAGAACTAGCTCTTTACCACATTAATTTTTTCTATTGTCTTTTTGTCTCTATTTCATTTAGTTCTGCTCTAATTTTTGTTATTTCCTTTCTTCTGCTGACCTTACGTTTCATTTGTTCTTCTTTTTCTAGTTCTTTAAGGTGTAACATGAGGTTATTTATTTGGGATTTTTCTTGTTTCTTGAGATACACCTATAATGAGATAAAATTCCCTGTTAAAATTGCTTTCACTGCATCCCAAAAATTTTAGTAGGATGTATTTTCATTGTCATTTGTTTCTATGTATCTTTTGATATCTCCTCTAATTTCTTCTTTGACCTGGTCGTTCTTTAAAAGTATTTTGTTTAATCTCCATGTATTTGTGTATTTTCCTGCTTTCTTTTTGCAATTCATATCCAATTTCAAAGCCTTGTGATCAGAGAATATGCTTGGTATGATTTCAATCTTTTTAAATTTGTTGAGACTGATTTTATGTCCCAATGTATGGTCTATCTTTGAGAATGTTCCATGTACACTAGAAAAATTGTATAGTCTGATGTTTTAGGATGAAGTGCTCTATATGTCAATTATGTCCATTTCATCTAATGTGTCATTTAGGGCTGCTATTTCGTTATTTATTTTCTGTTTGGATGACCTATCCATAGCTGTCAATGATGTATTTAAGTCCCCTAGTATAATTGTGTTTTGGTCAATTTCTCCCTTTAGTTCTGTTAGTAGTTGCTTGGTATATTTTGGTGCTCCCTGATTGGGGGCATAAATATTGATGACTGTTATGTCTTCTTGTTGTATAGTCCCCTTTACCATTATGAAATGTCCATCTTTGTCTCTTGTTATCTTTTTCACCCTGAAGTCTGTTTCATCTGATATCATTATGGCTACACCTGATTTTCTCTGGGTACCATTTGCTTGGAGTGTCAATTTCCACCCTTTCACTTTGAGTCTATGCTTGTCCTTGTAGCTGAGATGTGTCTCTTGGAGACAGCATATGGTTGGGTTTAGTTTTTTGATCCAATCTGCTACTCTGTGCCTTTTTATTGGTGAGTTCAGTCCATTTACATTTAGGGTGATTATTGATATGTGAGGATTTCCTGTCATTCTATCTTTAGTTTTCTGGTAAGGCTGTGTCTCCATTGTTTCTTTGCCTTTTTGTTGCTGTCTATTATTTCTGTGTTGTGGTATTCTATGATGTTTCCCTCTGTTTCTTCTTTTATTACAGTATATATTTCAGTTCTGGATTTTTTTTTTTGATTTTTTTTTTGAGTGGTTATCCTTAAGTTTATGTAAAAGACAGTTTGATATTTAGAGTATTCCATTTTCTTCAGTATGCTTACTTTCTCAATTCCCATTTTCTGGTTCAGGTCTTCACTCTCCCCCTTTTTATGTTTCGTTGCCACAAATGTCCCTGTTGATGGTGGTCGAATAGCCTCCTTTCGTATTTCTTGTAGTGCAGGTCATGTATTAGAAAATTCCCTCAGCTTCTGTGTGTCTGGAAAGGTCTTTATTCCTCCTTCATATCTAAAGGATATCTTTGCTGGATATATTATTCTTCGCTCATAATTTCTCTCTTTCAATAGTTTGAATATTTGGTTCCACTCCCTCCTGGCTTGTAGAGTTTCTGATGAAAAATCTGATGATAATCTAATGGGTTTTCCTTCGTAGGTTACTGTCTTCTTTCCCTGGCTGCCTTCAGGATGCTTTCTTTGTTGTTGATTTTAGACAGCTTCAATACAATGTGCCTTGGAGAAGTCCTGTTGGGTTTGACTAATTGGTGTTCTATTTCCTTCTTGGATCGAGGATGCAGTTCTGTCCACAAGTTTGGGAAGTCTCATCAACAATTTGTTTGACTATATTCTCTGTCCCTTCTCTCTTTCTTCTCCTTCTGGTATGCCCATTATTCTTATATTGCTCTTTCTGATGGAGTCTTTCGTTTCTTTTAAGTCTCAAGAATCTTTCTTCTTCCATCTGTGTGATTTCCAGGTTTCTATCTTTGATGTCACTGGTTCTTTCTGTATGTAGTCTACTCTACTACCTAAGCTTGGAATTTCATTTTTAATTTCTTCTATTGAGTTCTTAATCTCCAGTAATTATTTTTCATTCTTTTTTAAAATGTCAATCTCTTTTGTAAAATGCTCATGTTGTTCTTTGATTGTGTTTCTGAGTTCATTAAACTGCCTTTCTTGTTTTCTTGCATCTCGTTGAGTATTTTCAGAACTGCAATCTTGAATTCTCTGTTATTGAAGTCACATATTTCCATATCTTTAATTTCCTTTTCTGGAGACTTTTCTCTTTCTTTCTGAGCTGTTCTGTTGCCTTAGTTATTCATGGCAATTACTGATATATTATTTCTCTTCCTAGACATCTACAGGAGTTGCTTCTGCCTCAGGTTGATAGGAAGAGGTCTTTCTTTTGTTTTTCAGTACTTATTGATAGAATGTTTTATTTTCTCACTGACTGCAGCCTTCTTTTTCTCTCTCAGACGGTAGTGCTATGTTTTCTCTGCAGTAGTCCAGCCTCTCACACAATGGGGGGATTCCCTGGGAGACAGGCTTCTCCTCTGTTAATAGTTTGCCTAGGTCACAGGACGCAGTGTCTGTGTGAGTATGCGGAGAACTTTTGAAGTTTCAAAGCTCTTCCTGCACCAGATTCAGAGCCCATATGTTTCAGCAGTTCTGTTTACTCCTGCAGGGATCTGCCCAGATAGATGTGGTCAGGGGCGTGGTGAGTTATGAGAGGTGGCCCAGAGCAATGGCGGCGACCACCACCACAGCCAGTCCTGCCTCTACAGCTCCGTTCTCTTTGCCGGAACTAGTTGGGTTGCGAATCTGTGTCTGCGGTCCATAGTTCTCAGAACAGCAAATATTCTTTTCTTTTGATCTGACACTGCTACTGTTCCACTTCTAGCACCGGGCAGGTGGGGGTGCAGTGAGCTCTGGGAAGGGAGGCAGGGGGCGGCTAGTCTCAGTGTCTAAGGCTTCCATTCTCTGCTCGGCTTGAGGGCTTAAACCAGTGTTTTCAGCCTTCTTTCCTCAGTCTTTTCTCTGAGGTCTCTGCCGTGAGCATTGTGTATAGTCGTGTTATATGCTGCCCCCTCAGCCCTATGAGTCATATGTGGAGTCCTAGCAGTCGGAGTTCTTCCTTCTCCCGCAGCTGCAGTAGTTCTGGGATGCAGCGAGGTCTGAGCACTGAGCTAGGTCTGAATCCTGCACCCTAGCGGCTCTGTCTCCACACTTCTCCCGTCCCTCCTCCCCCGGGTTGTGCAATTCCCCCACCTTTACGTGAATACAGTAGTGGGCCTCTTCGTCTTGCCTGTCTGCTGTGCAGAGAGTCCTTTGTGGAGTTATTGTTGTTCAATTAGTTGTAAATTCCAGGGGAGCTTTAGAGAAGCTCACCTCAGGATGCCATTGTGATCTGGATCACACATTGTTAATTTTTGAGAGCTTCGATACAATGTTTCTTGGAGCAGGCTTTGGGATTGCCTAATTAGGTGTTCTATTTGCTTCTTGAATTTGAGTGTCCAGTTCTTTCCACAAGTTTGGGAAGTTCTCATCAACTATTTGTTTGAATGTACTCTGTGTTCCCTTTTCCCTTTCTTCTCCTCTGATGTGTCTATTATTCTTATATTGTCTTTCTGGTGCAGTCAGAAAGTTCTTGTAAAGTTCTTTCATTTTTTGAAGACTCAAGTCTCTCTCTTCTTCCATCTGTGTCATTTCCAGATTTCTATTTTCGATGTCACCGATTATTTCCTTCATCTGGTCAGCTGTATTACCTAAGCTGGCTATTGCATTTCTTTTTTCTTTTATTGAGTTCCTAAGCTCCAGAAATTCTATTTGGTTCTTTTTAAAATTTTCAATCTCTTTAGTGAAATGTTCATTTTGTTCTTTGATTGTGTTTCTGAGTTTATTAAATTGCCTGATTGTGTTTTCTTGCATCTCATTGTGTTTTTTAAGCACTGTAATCTTGAATTCTCTGTCATGTAAGTCACATATTTCTGTGTCTTTAAGTTCATTTTCTGGAGACTACTCATTTTCTTTCTGAGCTGCCTTGTTACCTTGCTTATTCCTGGTGATTAATGAATTAGTATTTCTCTTCCTAGGCAATAACAGGAGTGAGTTCGGCAACACTTTGGTAGCAAGAGGTCTTTCTTATGCTTTCCTATAGGAGTTGGTAAAATGCTTTATTTCCACTCAGACTGCAGCCTTTCATTCTCTCTCATGCTCTACTGTTTTCTCTGCACTGTCCTAGCTTCTCACACAATAGGGGGATTCCCTGGATGGTGGACTTCTCCTCTGTGAGAAGGTCACCTGGGTCTCAGGGCATGGCCTCTGTGGGGGGGTGTGAAGAGCTTTTGAAATTTTGAAGCTCTTCTTGCACCAGTTGCAGTGCCTGTGTGTTTCAGCAGTTTTGTTTACCTCTGCCGGGATCCACCCAGGTAGGTGGGAGCAATGGTTGGATAGGTTGTGAGAGGTGTTTCTGAGCAATAGCAGTTATCAAAAACATAGCCAATCCTGCACCCAAGGCTTCACTGAAAATAGTTGGGCTGTGAGTCCATGGCTGCAGGACACAGTTCTCAGAACTGCAAATATTCTGTTCTTTTGATCTGACACTGGTTCCTTTCTGCTTCTAGCACAGGGAAGGTGGGGTGGAGTGAGCTCTAGGAAGGTAAGGAGGGGTCAGCTATGCTCCATGCCTATGCCTCCTGTCCTCTGCTTGGCAGTGAGGTTCTAACCATTTTCACCCTTCTCCCTTCAGTCTTCATTCTGAGGTATCTGCCATGAGCGGTGGGTTCAGCCGTGTTATATGCTGATCTCTCAGGCAGGACTGTGGGCCATAGAGGGAGCACTAAGAGTCTCAATGCTTCCCTCTCCCGCAATTGCTGTTGCTCTGGAATTCAGGGAGCTTGAGCTCTGAGTTCCAGTCTGTGACCATCCTTCAGCCTCAGTGAGGCCCTCATCTCCACACTTCTTCTTACCCCCCTCCCCCAATCTCCCAGTTTTTCAACCTTTTAGATGATTTCAGTTGGGCATCTCTTAGTCTTCCCTATCTGCTCTGCAGAGAGTCTTCTGTGGATTTATAGCTGTTCGATTGTTGTAAATTCCAGGGGAGATTTCAAGAGTCTCACCTCATGCCGCCATTTTTATGGCATCATTTGAGTTTTTGTTCCTTTATGTATTTGTCTTGTTCCTTTGTTGCTTTCAGTTTTATGTCTCATCAATCAGTGAAATCATATGGTTCTCAACTTTTTCTGTCTGAATTATTTCGCTTAGCATAATAATCTCAAGATCATTCCAATTTGTCACAAGTGGCACTATTTCATTTTTTCTTATGGCAGCGTAGTATTCCATTGTGTATAATAGCAAACCTGTTTAAAGTGACAATCTCTTAGAAGGCCACTGGATTCTCATAACTACTGGGTTCAATCTGTTCTAGGTTTTGATTCAAGTTTATAAGGTACATGTAGCCCAAACCAAAATAGTGGATCATATTTAAAACAACGATATCAAAGTTTCTCAAGAGGCAGTGTTTTAAAGTTTAGCTGCAAGGTGAAATCTTGGATCCACAATAACTCCCATTATTTCTATTTGTTGTTGTTGTTGTTTTGTTTTCCTTTTCAATGACTCTCTAGATAATGCACAACTTTGTGTCATCATGCATTAGTGTTGTGCAAAATAATGTGTCACTGAGTTACGAAAGGCTTAATAGAGTGAAAATTCCTCTTTCATTTGATAAACTAAGCCTGTAACAGGAAGTTATGTCCTAGTGTTATCTTCAAATAGTTGTGATGTTGCAGTGGATGAAAGTGTGTTGTGGACCTTCAGAGGACCTCACAACACATTTTGAGAACTTTCCTCTCATTTATTCTGTGTCTTCTCATGAAACAAAGGCAGAAATTTTGTTTGGCTACCTATGTATACCAGACTTCTGGAGACATGCCTAGTAGTTAGATGATTAAATGAAAGGGAAGATAGACTCAGAGCGGGTAAAAATGACACTGACCTTTACAGAAGCCTTCCCAGATAGGTCCCTCTCTAACAACCCAAGCTTTTTCCATTAGCAGTGACTAAAAACTTCAAAAAAACAACAAAAATACAAAACATATGGGGAGGAGTACAATGACAAATGAAAATAAAATACCTATTGAGCAGTGAACAAATAAACACTAAGTTTTTTCCCCCTAAATCTATTATTCTATTTCTGTTTCATATGTTTGTTTAGTCTGTTCATTAGATTCCACATACACGTGAGATCATATGGTATTTGTCATTTCTCCGTCTGACTTACTTCACTTAGCATAGTGACTTACTTCACTTAGCATTTTCTAGGTCCATCCATGCTGTTACAATTGGCAATATTTCATTTTTCTTCATGGCTGAGTAATACTCCATTGTATGAATATACCAGAGGTTTTTTTTATCCAGTCATCTATCAAAGGGAATTTCAGCTGAAATGGGTGGGTATGGAGGAAAAGGTAATGGGATTAGAAAGTACAAATTAGTAGCCACAATATAGCCATGGGGATATGAAAAACAGAAGGAGAATATAATCAATAATGTTGTAAAGATTGGGAGAGGATCAGATGGGCACATTTGTTATTAGGGAAACACTTCATGATCTGTGTAGATAGATGTCTGACCACTGCACTATACACCTGACGTTAAAGCTGAACAATATTGAATGGCAACTATAATAAATATATACAGAGAGTACCAAAAACAGTATACACATTTTAAGAAAAGAAATACTGTATCAAGATTCTAATCACATATACTGATAACAAAAGATGAATACAAGTCATGTGTATACATTTTTTTTTTTTTTTTGAATCCCTGGTCAAACAATTCACAGGATGTGGAGTACAGCAGAGGGAATAGAGTCAATGGAGTTGTAACACCTACACATGATGTCAGAGGGGTAGTAGATTGGTGGAGTGATGGATATCACTTTGTGAAGGGAGTAAATGTCTAACTATTACATTGTTTTGTACACCTGAAACTATAATACTAAAATAACCCAAAAATACGTACTGAAAGAAAGACCTAGACAATGCAGAAAAATACATGAGGAAAGAGTTGAAGGAAAGGTATGAGGCAAAAAGACCTAAGCCACAGAGACTGATAACAAGAAAAAGACAACAGATGAGTGAGCAAAGAACCTCACCCACTCACCGTGCCTGCCTTACTCATTGTGATATCCCAGAGCCAGAACAAAAACTGTCAGTTCAGATTGGACTTCTCAGCGGAGTCCATGTCTGTAATGGTGATTGCCCCCTCTGGTGATAGCCTATCCAAATCATGACAAGTTCTTGCACAGCTCAGTCCTTGCACAGTCCCCTGGGAAGTTGGCAAGAAGAGGGACACGGAGGCTGGTTAGGGTGACTGAGTGTAGCAGAGATACCCATTATCGTCACAAACCCGAGTGGGTAATGGGGTTAGGTGCTGCATGTTCAACTCCCAGTACTACAAAATCCCATGGCCACCTGAGGAAGGAGGCCTCAGGGTGGAGTGGGGTGGGGCGGGGATAAAGAGGCCACCAGAGGGGAGTATAAAGAGACCCATCAGGTTTTATTCTCCCATCAATATTTGGTATGAAGTAAGTTGAAATGGGGATAAGACAAGGGTACAAGAACCAACAATATCCACTTTGAGACAGAGGAATCTCCAGGACAGGTGCAAGGGGCTAGGAGAGATGAAGGTAGCTGGTGCCCAATGTGATCACTCACCAAGAAATAACTCAGCCTGCCCTCAGGTCTGAGTCAAATACTGTGGGGAGCCATGGTTACAGGAAACTCTGAGCTTTACAGAATGGCTCGGTTTATGCTACCTGTTTCCTCCCCCTGAGGCAATTGTCTCTGCCTGCACCTGGGGGGAGCTTGAGCTTGTAAGCTGCTGAGGAATGTGGTGGGAACGGCCAGTCTCGGACACAGAAGGCTGATGCCTATCAGGGCAATTGATAAGATAATTACTTGTGAGAGTTTCAGTGAATTTTGTATCCTCTATGTGAAAGTTAAAGAATTTACATTTGTTATGTTAATACATACTTGCACGTACTCAAACTGCTTATATGGGTGCAGTAAAATAAACTTAGTAACTTCAGCATCACTGGGGTCCGCGATCGCCATCATCATATGTGTGAGTGTCTTTTATTCATTCCCACTCCCCCATTCGGGAACCGATCGACTTGTGGCGGCTGGCCCGTCACAAAATACAACGAGCTGCCCATCACAACGGTTCTGGCACTGAGTCCTATGAAAGGACGAGAGTCAGAGAGAGCTGTTTTACAGAGAACTATGATAATGCCTTGCCCATGGGTCCCACACACATATCGGGAGGCACTTGTCCTCTGTGAGGGCTTCTTTATCCTCAGGGAGACAATCAAGGGTCACTGCATAATATGCACAAACTTCCCAGAGCAGGCTTAGGGACAGGGAAACAAAGGAGACACAGCCAATAGTTAACCAGCACCAGGAGGTGGACAGCAAGGAATGGAGTCACGAAAGCCCTGGTCCATCCCCAACCCTGCCATTCTCTACCCACAGAGACTATCATAACTTCCTGGAGAGCCAGACACACAATGAAGGAGTTTATAGGTGCCAGATCCCCAGAACCTATGCCAGCTTCCAAATGAGGTCTTCATCCAGGCTTCCCTGCTGCGCTGCTTGCATTTGCAGCCTGTGATGGTGTCACCAGTTGGGTTGCATCCTCCTGGTGGGGTAGAAGGAACCAAAAGAGGACCAGTCATGCAAATGTGGGTAGAGGGAGGGGTCAGAAAGTAGACAGATGGAAAAGAATGGTGAAACTCTGAAGTAAGAACTATGGATGGCTTGCCCACCCTCATATTTCATTGTGGGGCTGAGGGTGTCGGCCATGCTGAGCACAGAACTGGTGCAGGGCCTGGAAGCCCATGTGTAGCTGAGCAGGACAAGAAGACTTGGCAAAGTCTGTTATCACAAAGTCTGGCTCTGCCAGTGAGGCTAGCAAGGATTTCTGTGGAAAGTGTGAAGTCAGGACCAGAGAAGTGAAAAACCTAGAAATGCTTGTAACTCTACAGCCATGCTGCACACATACTCACAAAACTAATGTTTAGGTAATTTGTCCTGGCTGACGATGTCTGCAGAATGTAGTCAGCGAAGCTGGACGTATCACAGATACTAAAGGTGTAGGGACCTAGGAGATGAATAGAATAGAGGGCTATCTGTCACTCCATTCACCAACAGTCCTTCTCCACCACCCAAAATCAACAGTACCTCCACCACAAAAATGAAAAAGCTGTACTGAACTGGCTCAGACATTGGAGACTGCTGCTCCAACCTCTGTTCAGCCATCAGAAACCATCACTCCTTCTGCTCTAGATCTAGTGTACACACCACAGGGACCCTATGCCTGTATGCTACACTGAAAAATCAAAAACAAGCCTTGAGATGGTCCAATGCAGCTCGGTATCTCTGCTATAACAAATACAAAAATACCTAAAGGAACATAAGCAAAACCCAGCTCCAAAAATGTAGCATTCACAATTATCTGACATCCATCAAAACTTCCCTGACCCTCAATCTGTGGCTTTAGTCTTTACCCCATTTGTAAACTTGGGCTACTATCTCATCAAAAAGTTTTTTAGGCCCCACATATTTGTCAGGACTGAATACATTAGACTACCTGTGTTTTTCACTTGTAGCAGTTCGTGTCTTTAAAATCTGCCAGGGATCTCCTTAACACATGTATGATTTCCTAGAGATACTTTGACATGCAGGATATATTTGTAATATTTGTTTGAATGTTCTTGGTTTACTTATTTTATCAAATTAACAGTGCAAGAAAAGTTTGGCAAGTTTCAGAGAGTAAAAGAAACTATCAATAATGCAACAAAGAAGGGAAAAAAAGACAAAACAAAAATCAAGGGGCTTACCGCATTCGTATTTGTTTACCAGCTAAAAACTCCCTCACAGAGAGTGCCCTGTGAGCTGGTAAATTGTTATGACACACAAGACATGAAAAGTTGCTGGCGAAAAGTTCAGGACGTCTAACTTTTTAACACAGCCTTTTCAGCACTTCCAAATAGTAAACTTGGGTAAGTGTTTGTCCAATTGGTACAAATTCATAATGAACAATCCGTCTGATAAAAAAAAAAAAAAAAGAGTTAGGCTGGACGTCATAGGAATGGCGGCAGCGAGGTGGACTTCTTGAATTCTCCTCCAGAACTTACCACAAATTGAACATCTATAACCCATGAAAGCACTCTCTGCTCATCACACAGAACAGCTAAGAGACTCGTTCAAGCATTACTTAAAGGTGGGCAAATTGGGCGAGCAGGGGAAGAGGGAAGGGAGCAGAGTGGAGATGCCGCCTGCATCTGTAGCTGCAGAGATGCAAGACAGAACAGAACCACAAAATCCAGGAGGTGGGCTCTTTCCGGATGTCCCACAGCTGATCTCTCCTGCTGAGAGAGCAGCACATCCAGCATTTGAAACAGAAACCTCACCTGAGACCTCCAGCTGGGCCATAGGTCGGACAAAACACTTAAACTCCATACCTGGGACCATTCCCCCACTGTCCCAAACCTACCCCCGCCCTTCCAGAGACTCAAGCTGACCCCTGAACTGAGGAGTATGGTCAGATTACAGAAGAGACGTAGCCCTCAGGATCTAGGAAGACCCTGCTTGCAGCCTTGATCCAGGGAGAGGCTAGGAAAGAGTGTGATACTGCTGGGCTGGGAGAGAGAAGACTCCCCCACCCCCAACCCCCACCTTTTCTGGCCTGCAGAAAGACTGTGACATTGCTAGTCTGGGACAGAGAAGACTCCTACATCTCCAGCCCCACCTTTTCTGGCCAGCAAGAAGAGTGTGACACTGCTGGGCTGGCAGAGAGAAGACTCCTCCATCCCTAGCCCCCATCCTTTCTGGTGTGCCTAGGGCAGGGCAATTACAACTGCTGAGACACTCCCAGGGATAAGCAGTAGGCACCAGACACAGTTCTAGGCTGTCAGCAGCTCAGAAATCTCCCCATTCTCCATATAAACACACATACACACACACACACACACTCACACACAGACACACACATACACACACACGAAAGAAGTGCCCTAAGATTCCGGAGAGCTGGGCACAGGGCTGGTGATGGTACTCTCAGTGCGCATATGTGTAGGCAAGAGAAGAAACTGCACTGACTCTGTAAAAACTACCATCCAGACCCAATAGCCCCACTCATCTAAAATTGCAATCCCAAGGTCATGCTGGGCACCAGGTAACCAGCCCTGCCTGCACAATATGCAGACGACATTTGGTAGAGCAGAGGACAACCTGGAGATTACTTGGTGAGCTTAAACCAAGACTGGAGCTGCTTTTTTTGTTTTGTTTTGTTTTTGTATCTTTGATATTTTTGCCTGTGTTGAGTGGGGGTTATCGGTTGTTTTTAGAAGTGAATGCATTTGTTTTTTTCTTTGTTGTTGTTGTTGTTGTGCTGGGTGATTTGCTTGTTCTGACATTGCCCTACACCAGGGCCCAGCTCAAGAGGCACAAAATTCAACACACCCAGAGGCCAACTCCAGACCAAACCAGAGTATTACCAGGTTTGACCTACAAAAGATACACCCAGAGGGAATTCTCTACAGGCACAAGAGCCCATATGGGCCAAGCCTCATTGAAGCAGTCAACCCTCACACAGCAGAACATCCACTGTGGGAAGAGCCAAGTCTCACAACTAGTCAGCCTAGGAGTCAATCCCATCTACTCACAAGCCAAAAGCAATTAAAGATCAATTTTAACAGGACAATAAATACAACACAAGAGTCATCTTTGGAGCACAGGCACAGAAGAAGGAAGTGGTGTAAGCCAAATATAAAGGACACATACTACATAACATAACCCAGCAAAAGCTAAGAACCATAGGGGATCTACCTAATTCATCGAGGCAAACACAAAGAGACAGCCAGAATGGGGTAACAAAGAAATACATCCCCCTAAAAAGAACAGAAATAACCTCCAGAATTGGAACCAAATGAAATAGAGGTAACCAACCTATCAGAGACAGAGTTCAGAAGACTGCTGATAAGAATGTTTAAGGTGTTTAGTGACAACATAGAGAAGGATAGAAAAATCATAATGAACAACCAGTTAGAACTATAGAATACAATAACTGAAATAAAGAATACACTTGAAGGAATTACCATCAAGTTAGATGAAACAGAGGATCGAATCACTGACTTAAAAGACAAGTTAGCAGAGATCACCCAAGTGGAACAAGAAAAACAAAAAAGAATGAAAAACACGGAGAATGGTTTAAGAGACCTCTGGGATAACATCAAGCGCAACAACATGCACATCATAGGAATACCAGAAAGTGAAGAGAGGAAGCAAGGGATCGAGAATATATTTGAAGTGAGTTCCGGAAAAATGGCGGAGTGAGGTGAGCCTCTGTAAAGCTCCCCTGGAATTTACAAAGAATCGAACAACAAAAACTCCACAAAGGACTCCCTGCACAGCAGACAGGCAAGACGAAGAGGCCCACTACCGACTGAAATCACCTACAGGTGGGAGATTCATGAGGGGGAGGAGGAAAGTGAGAAGCGGGCGGAGACGCAGCTCATGGGGCGCAGGACTCAGACCCAGCTCAGTGCGCCGAGCTCGCTGCTTCCCGGAACTACCGCAGCTGCGGGAGATCGGACTGCTAGGGCTCCGCCAGGGCTCCACAGGGCTGAGGGACAGCATATAACACGGCTGAACCCAATGATCACGGCAGAGACCTCGGAGAAAAGACTGAGGGAAAAAGGCTGAAAACGGTGGTTTAAGCCCGCACTGCCGAGCAGAGAATGGAGTCTTAGGCACTGAGACTAGCCGCCCCCTCCCTCCCCTCCCAGAGTTCGCCCGCCCCCACCTGCCCGGTGCTAGAAGCGAAACAGTAGCAGTGTCAGATCAAAACAACAGAAAATTTGCTATATTTGAGAACTGTGGCCCACAAACAGAAATCCACAGCCCAACTAGTTCTGGCATAGGGGAGAGAGCTGTGGAAGCAGGACCGTCTGTGGTGGTGGTCGCCACCATTGCTCTGGGCCACCTCTCACAGCTCACCCCGCCCCTGGCCCCACCTATCTGGGCGGATCCCTGCAGGAGTAAACAGAACTGCTGAACAAAGAAAGACCTCTTCCTATCAACTTGTTGCAGAAGTCACTCCTGTAGATGTCTAGGAAGAGAAATAGTAAACCAGTAATCGCCATGAGTAACCAAGGCAACAAGATAGCTCAGAAAGAAAGTGAAAAATCTCCAGAAAAGGCACTTAAATATACAGAAATATGTGACTTAAATGACAGAGAATTCAAGGCTGCAGTTCTGATAAAACTCAACGAGATACAAGAAAACACAGATAGGCAGTAAAATGAACTCAGAAACTCAATTAAAGAACAGTATGAGCATTTTACGAAAGAGATTGAAATTTTAAAAAAGAACCAAATAGAATTTCTGGAGATTAAGAACTCAATAGAAGAAATTAAGAATGAAATAACCAGCTTAGGTAGTAGAGTTGACCAGATGGAGGAAAGAATCAGTGACATCGAAGATAGAAACCTGGAAATGACACAGATAGAAGAAGAAAGAGACTTGAGACTTAAAAGAAATGAAAGAACTCTACAAGAACTTTCTGACTCCATCAGAAAGAGCAATATAAGAATAATGGGCATACCAGAAGGAGAAGAAAGAGAGAAGGAACAGAGAATATATTCAAACAAATCGTCGATGAGAACTTCCCAAATTTGTGGACAGAACTGGACCCTCGAATCCAAGAAGCAAATAGAACACCTAGTTACCTCAATCCCAACAGGCCTTCTCCAAGGCACATTGTACTGAAGCTGTCTAAAATCAACGACAAAGAAAGAATCCTCAAGGCAGCCAGGGAAAAGAAGACGGTAACTTACAAAGGAAAGCCCATTAGATTATCATCAGATTTTTCAGCAGAAACTCTACAAGCCAGGAGGAGTGGAACCAAATATTCAAACTATTGAAAGAGAGAAATCATGAGCCAAGAATAATATATCCAGCAAAGATATCCTTTAGATATGAAGGAGGAATAAAGACCTTTCCAGACATACAGAAGCTGAGGGAATTTTCTAATACACGACCTGCACTACAAGAAATACTAAAGGAGGCTATTCGACCACCATCAACAGGGACAATTTGTGGCAACCAAAACTCAAAAGGGGAGAATAAAGGCCTGAACCGAATATGGGAATGGAGAAAGTAAGCGTGCTGAAGAAAATGGAATACTCTAAATATCAAACTTACTTTTACATAAACTTAAGGGTAACCACTCAAAAAAATCCAGAACTGAAATATATACTGAAATAAAAGAAGAAACAGAGGGAAACATCATAGAATACCACCACACAGAAATAATAGACAACAACAAAAAGGCAAAGAAACAATGGAGACACAGCCTTACCAGAAAACTAAAGATAGAATGACAGGAAATCCTCACATATCAATAATCACCCTAAATGTAAATGGACTGAACTCACCAATAAAAAGGCACAGAGTAGCAGATTGGATCAAAAACTAAACCCAACCATATGCTGTCTCCAAGAGACACATCTCAGCTACAAGGACAAGCATAGACTCAAAGTGAAAGGGTGGAAATTGACACTCCAAGCAAATGGTGCCCAGAGAAAATCAGGTGTAGCCATAATGATATCAGATGAAACAGACTTCAAGGTGAAAAAGATAACAAGAGACAAAGATGGACATTTCATAATGGTGAAGGGGACTGTACAACAAGAAGACATAACAGTCATCAATATTTATGCCCCCAGTCAGGGAGCACCGAAATACACCAAGCAACTACTAACAGAACTAAAGGGAGAAATTGACCAAAACACAATTATACTAGGGGACTTAAATACATCATTGACAGCTATGGATAGATCATCCAAACAGAAAATAAATAACGAAATAGTAGCCCTAAATGACACATTAGATGAAATGGACATAATTGACATTTATAGAGCACTTCATCCTAAAACATCAGACTATACATTCTTTTCTAGTGTACATGGAACATTCTCAAGGATAGACCATATATTGGGACATAAAATCAGTCTAAACAAATTTTAAAAGATTGAAATCATACCATGCATATTCTCTGATCACAAGGCTTTGAAATTGGATATCAACTGTAAAAAGAAAGCGGATAAAAAACACAAATACATGGAGACTAAACAACATACTTTTAAAGAAGGACTGGGTCAAAGAAGAAATTAGAGGAGAGATCAAAAGATACATAGAAACAAATGACAATGAAAATACATCCTACCAAAATTTTTGGGATGCAGCGAAAGCAGTTTTAAGGGGGAAATTTATCTCATTACAGGCCTATCTCAAGAAACAAGAAAATTCCCAAATAAATAACCTCATGTTACACCTTAAAGAACTAGAAAAAGAAGAACAAGTAAAACCCAAGGTCAGCAGAAGAAAGGAAATAACAAAAATTAGAGCAGAAATAAATGAAATAGAGAACAGAAAGACAATAGAAAAAATTAATGTGACAAAGAGCTGGTTCTTTGAGAAGATTAACAAAATTGACAAACCCTTGGCTAGACTTACTAAGATAGAAAAAGAGAAGACACTGATTAACAAAATCAGAAACGTAACAGGGGAAGTTATCACGGACACCACAGAAATACAAAGGATCATCCAAGAATACTATGAAGGACTATATGCCACCAAATTCAACAACCTAGAAGAAATGGACAAGTTCTTAGAAACATATAGCCTTCCAAGGCTGAACCATGAAGAACTGGAAAATCTAAACAGACCGATCACCAGTAATGAAATTGAATCAGTCATCCAAAACCTTCCCAAAAGCAAAAGTCCGGGACCAGATGGCTTCACTAGTGAATTCTACCAAACCTTCAAAGAGGATCTAATACCAATTCTGCACAAACTCTTCCAAAAAATTGAAGAAGAAACAGTACTCCCCAACACATTTTATGAGGCCAACATTACCCTGATACCAAAACCTGGTAAAGACAGCACAAAAAAAGAAAACTACAGACCAATATCTCTGATGAATACCGATGCAAAAATCCTAAATAAAATTCTAGCAAATCGAATACAACAATGCATTAAAAAGATTATTCATCACGACCAAGTGGGGTTCATCCCCGGGGCACAAGGATGGTTCAACATACGCAAATCCATCAATGTGATACATCATATAAACAAAATAAAGGACAAAAATCATATGATTATATCAATTGATGCAGAAAAAGCATTTGACAAGATACAACATCCATTTATGATTAAAACACTTAATAAAATAGGTATAGAAGGAAAATACCTTAACATAATAAAAGCCATATATGACAAGCCCTCTGCTAATCTCATAATTAATGGAGAAAGACTGAAGCCCTTTGCTCTACGTTCAGGAACACGACAGGATGTCCCCTATCACCTCTGCTTTTCAACATCGTGTTGGAAGTCCTTGCCAGAGCAATCAGGCAAGAGAAAGAAATCAAAGGCATCCAAATTGGGAATGAAGAAGTTAAATTATCACTCTTTGCAGATGACATGATGCTATATATAGAAAACCCTAAAGACTCCACCAAAAAGCTATTAGAAACAATCAACGAATACAGTAAAGTTGCTGGCTACAAAATCAACGCACAAAAGTCCATTGCCTTCCTATATACCAACAATGAAATCTCAGAAAAGAAATACAAAAAACAATTCCTTTTACAATTGCATCAAAAAGAATAAAATACCTAGGAATAAACTTAACCAAGGATGTGAAAGACCTATATGCTGAAAACTATAAGACTTTTCTGAAAGAAATTGAAGAAGACACAAAGAAATGGAAAGACATTCCGTGCTCATGGATTGGAAGAATCAACATAGTTAAAATGGCCATATTACCCAAAGCAATATACAGATTCAATGCAATCCCCATCAAAATCCCAATGGCATATTTTAAAGAAATAGAACAAAAAATCATCAGATTTGTTTGGAACCACAAAAGACCCCGAATAGCCAAAGCAATCTTAAGAAAAAGAACTATAATGGAGGTATCACACTTCCTGACTTTGGCCTGTACTACAGGGCCACAATAATCAAAACAGCATGGTATTGGCAGAAAAACAGACATATAGACCAATGGAATAGAATTGAGAACCCAGAAATAAAACCACATAAATATGGACAGATAATTTTTGACAAAGAAGCTAAAACATACAATGGAGCAAAGACAGCCTCTTCAATAAATGGTGCTGGGAGAATTGGATAGCCACGTGCAAAAGAATGAAACTGGACTGCTATTTGTCACCATGTACCAAAATTAATTCAAAATGGATCAAAGACTTAAGCATAAGACCTGACACAATAAACTGCATAGAAGAAAACATAGGTACTAAACTTATGGACCTTGGGTTCAAAGAGCATTTTATGAATTTGACTCAAAGGCAATGGAAGTAAAAGCTAAAATAAACAAATGGGACTATATGAAACTTAAAAGCTTCTGCACAGCAAAAGAAACCATTGACAAAATAAAGAGGCCACCAACTGAATGGGAGAAGATTTTTGCAAACAGTGCCTCCGATAAGGGGCTAGTATCCAGAATATACAAGGAACTCATGCAACTGAACAACAAAAAAACAAACAACCCAATTGAAAAATGGGCAGAGGACTTGAAGAGACATTTCTCCAAAGAGGACATACAAATGGCAAATAGACATATGAAAAATGCTCAACATCACTAATCATCAGAGAAATGCAAATCAAAACCACAATGAGATATCACCTCACCCCAGTCAGAATGGCCATCATCAACAAGACAAATAGTAACAAATGTTGGAGAGGCTGTGGAGAAAAAGGAACCCTCATACACTGTTGGTGGGAATGCAGACTGGTGCAGCCGTTATGGAAGGCCGTGTGGAGGTTCCTCAAAAAATTACGAATAGAATTGCCATATGACCCAGCAATCCCTCTCCTGGGTATCTACCCAAAAAATCTGAAAACATTTAGAGATAAAGACACGTGTGCTCCAATGTTCATTGCAGCTTTGTTTACAGTGGCCAAGACATGGAAACAACCAAAATGTCCTTCGATAGATGAATGGATGAAGAAGTTGTGGTATATATACACAATGGAATACTATTCAGCAGTAAGAAAAGATGATATAGGAACATTTGTGACAACATGGATGGATCTTGAGAGTGTAATGCTGAGCGAAATAAGTCAGACAGAAAAAGCAGAGAACCATGTGATTTCACTGATATGTGGTATATAAACCAAAACAACAAAAGAACAAGACAAACAAATGAGAAACAGAAACTCATAGACACAGACAATGGTTTGGTGGTTGCCAGAGGGTAAGGGGGTGGGGGTAGGGGGTGGGGGTGGGAGATGTGGGTAAGGGGGATCGAATATATGGTGATGGAAGGAGAACTGACTCTGGGTGATGAACACACAACGGGATTTATAGATGATGTAATACAGAATTGTACACCTGAAATCTATGTAATTTTACTAACAACTGTCACCTCAATAAATTTAATTAAAAAAAAAATAAATAAAAAAATAAAATAAAAAAAAAAAAATAAATAAAATAGAGAATATATTTGAAGTAATAACATCTGAAACTTCCCTAACCTGGGGAAGAAAACCACATACAAGCCCAGGAAGTGCAGAGAGTTCCAACCAGGATAAACCTGAATGGGTCCACACCAAGACATATTATAGTTGAACTGGCAAAGGTTAAAGACAAAGACAGAATCCTAAAGCAGAAAGAGAAAGATAGTGGGTTACATAGAAGGGAACTCCCATAAGACTATCAAATGACTTTTCTACAGAAACATGGCAGGCCAGGAGGGGGTGGCAGGAGATAATCAACGTGATGGAAAACAAAAACCTACAACTTAGATTGCTTTATCCAGCAAGGTTATCATTTAAAATTGAAGGAGAGATAAAGAGCTTCCCAGAAAAGAATAAGCTAAAGGAAGTTATTACCACCAAGCCAGCATTGCAGGAAATATTAAAAGGGGTTCTATAAACAGAAGAAAGATGAAAACAATCTAACTACAAATTTAAAAAATAGCAAGAACTATGTACCTATCAATAATCACTTTAAATGTAAATGGATTAAATGCTCCAATCAAGAGACATAGGGTGGCTGAGTGGATAAGAAAGCAATAATGTTGCATATGCTGTATACAAGAGCCTCACCTCAGATCAAAAGACACACACAGGCTGAAAGGGAAGGGTTGGAGTAAGATATTTCATGCAATGGAAATGAGAAAAAAGCTGGAGTTGCTGTACTTATATCTGACAAAATAGACTTTAAAATGAAGAATATATTAAAAGACAAAGATGGGGACTATATAATAATAAATGGATTGACCCACCAAGAGGACATAACCCTAGTAAACATCTATGCACCCAACCTTAGAGCACCTAAATATATAAAACAGATATTTACTGACATAAAGACTGAGATCAACAGTAACACTATCATAGTAGGGGACTTCAATACACCTCTGACAACAAGGGACAGGTCTTCCAGACAGAAAATCAATATGGAAACAATGGCCTTAGATGGGACATTAAACCACTTTGACTTAGTCAATATTTTCAGGTCATTTCACCCCAAAACTGCAGAATACGCGTTCTTCTCAAGCACAAAAGGAACATTTTCCAAGATAGACCACGTGTTAGGCCACAAGCAACTCTTGATAAACTAAAGAAAATTGAAATCATACCAATTGTCTCCTCCAACCACAATGAAATGAAATTAGAAATCAACTACAGGAAAAACTGGAAGACATACAAATTCATGGAGGCTGAATAACATGTTACTCAATAATTAATGGGTCAACTATGAGATCAAGGAAGAAATCAAAAGTTATCTCGAGGCAAACGAAAATGAAAATATGATGACCCCAAATCTATGGGATGCAGTGAAAGCAGTCTTAAGAGGGAAATTCATAGCATCTCAGGCCTAACCTCAAGAAACAAGAAAAATCACTAATCAACAGTTTATCTTCACCATTAAAGGATCTGAAAAACAACAGCAAAATAAGCCCAAAGGGAGTACAAAGAAGGAGACAATAAAGATCAGAGCAGAAATAAATGAAATAGAACCCAGAAAAACAATACAAAAGATCAATGAATCCAAGAGTTGGTTTTCAGAGAAGATAAACAAAATCGACAAACCTTTAGCCAGACTCATTAAAAAAAAATGAGGGGTCCCAAATTAAAATAATCAGAAATGAAAGAGGAGAAGTGACAACAGATACCACAGAAATACAAATAATAATAATAATAATCAATTATTATGAGCAACGATATGCCAACAAATTTGACAATCTGGAAAAAGCGGACAATTTTCTAGAAGCATACAACCCTCCAAGGCTAATTCAAGAAGAAACGGGAAACCTGAATAGACTGATTACTACCAGGGAAACTGAATCAATAATCAACAATGTTCCAACAAACAAAAGCCCTGGACCAACCACATGGCTTTACCGGTGAATTTTACAAAACATTCAAAAAAGAATGATCACCTATTCTCCTCAAGATCTTCCAAAAAATCCAGAAGGAGGGAAGGCTCGCAAACACTTTTTACAAGGCCACTATCACCCTGATCACAAAATCAGACAAAGACACTACAATAAAAGAAAACTACAGGCCAATATCTCTAATGAACATAGATGCAAAAAGCCTCAACAAATTGTTAGTGAACAGAATACAGCAATACATTAACAAGATCATACACCATGATCAACTGAGATTCATTCCTGGTATGCAAGTTGGGTTCAACATCTGCAAATCAATTAATGTGATACACCACATTAACAAATGAAAAATAAAAATCATATGATCATATCAATAGATGCAGAAAAAGCGTTTGACAATATCCAGAAGCCATTTATGATAAAAACCCTTATGAAAGTGGGAAGAGAGTGATCATATCTCAACATAATAAAGTCCATATATGATAAACGCACAGCCAACATCATATTCAATTGGAGAAAAGCTAAAACAATTCCCCTTAAGATCAGGAACAAGGCGAGGTTGCCCACTTTCCCCCCTTCTATTCACCATAGTGCTGGAAGTTCTAACCACAGCAATCAGAAAAGAAAAAGAAATAAAAGGCAACCAAATTGGTAAAGAGGAAGGAAAATTGTCATTATATGCAGATGGCATGATATTGTATAGAGAGAACCCTAAAGACTCCATCAAGAAACTATTAGAGCTGATAAATGAATTTAGTAATGTAGCAGGATACAAAATTAATATTCAGAAAGCAGTTGCATTTGTATATACCAATAATAAAATATCGGGAGAAATTAAGAAAACAATCCCATTT